>NC_053035.3:399620026-399923066 GCF_002575655.3 Aegilops tauschii subsp. strangulata
ATATCAACACTAAAGCAAGTTATCCCTAGCCCATTATGCTCAATCATTGATCCATTCATGAAACACACTCGCATATTAGCTACACCCAATGCTCAAGTACGATCATAGTGCCCCTTAGTTGGTGCTTTATAAGAGAAGATGGAGACTCAAATAAAAAGAAAAATTGCATAAAGTAAATAGAAAGGCCCTTCGCGGAGGGAAGTGGGGATATGTAGAGGTGCCAGAGCTCAAAGTGAAAAAGATAGATGAAAACATTTTGGGTGGCATGCTTTTCCTGTCAACGAAAACGATCGAGTAGTTCCCAATACTTTCCATGCTAGATATATCATAGGCGATTCCCAAACAGAAAATAAAATGTATTCCTTTTTCCACCATACTTTCACTTTCCATGGCTAGCCGTATCCACGGGTGCCTTCCATACCAACACTTTCTAAGGAATTTATTATTTTACAACATAAAGTAAATTCATTTTTCATTTCAGGACTGGGCATCCCTAGTACCTTTGCCGTACTCTCATGCAATGACAAGTGAATAAACACTCATCTTGAGAATAACACATCTAGCATGGAAATATATCAGCCACCCCCTACCGTTTCATGAGCGGTACGAGCACACAAAAGACAAATTTATTTTGAAAATTAGAGATGGCACATGCAAATTTGCTTAGAACACCAAAAGAATACCGCATATAGGTAGGTATAGTGGACTCATATGGCAAAACTAGTTTAAAGGATTTTGGATGCACAAGTAGTGATCATACTTAGTGCAAATGAAGGCTAGCAAAAGATTGAGAAGCATCCAACCAAGAAACGAAAAATCTCATAAGCGAGCATTAAGCATAACTAACACCGAATAATGCACCACAAGCAGGATGTAATTTCATTGCATTACTATTGACTTTCGTGCTTGCATAGGGAATCACAAACCTTAACACCAATATTCTTACTATAGCATAATTACTCATCAACATGACTCACATATTATATCATCATATCGCAAAACTATTACAAGGAATCAAACTTATTTTGTCCAATGATCTTCATGAAAGTTTTTTATTATATCCCTCTTGAATATCTATCACTTTGGGACTAATTTCATATGTTGCTTTGAATAGCTCAAACAAATCTAAGTGAAGAACATGAGCATAAAAATTTTCTTCTCTCAAAATAATTTAAGTGAAGCAAGAGAGAGTTTCCTAATTTTTTTACTAACTCTCAAATAAACTAAGTGAAGCATGAGAGCATTTCTTCAAAAATAATAAGGCACACCCTGCTCAAAAAGATATAAGTGAAGCACTAGAGCAATTCCATAGCTCATAAAGATTTAAGTTAAGCATAAAGAGCAATTCTAACAAGTCGTAGCATAATTTTGGCTCTCTCAAATGGTGTGTCCAGCAAGGATTCATGAATAAAAATAGAAAGAAAAATAAGCAAAGACTCATATCATACAAGACGCTCCAAGCAAAACACATGATATGTGATGAATAAAAATATAGCTCCAAGTAAAATACCGATGATCGTTAGAAGAAAGAGGGGATGCCACTCGGGCATCCCCAAGCTTAGTTGCTTGCTTCTCTTTAAATAATAGCTTGGGATGCCATGGGCATCCCCAAGATTAGGCTCTTCTTACTCCTTGTTCCTTCATCCATCGTAATATCACCCAAAACTTAAAAACTTCAATCACACAAAACTCAACAAAATCTTCGTGAGATCCGTTAGTATAAGAAAGCAAATCACTACTATAAGTACTGTTGCAAACCCATTCATATTTTATTTCTATATTATATCTACTGTATTCCAACTTTGCTATAGCTTATAACCTCCAATACAAACCATAGATTCATCAAAATAAGACAATGCAAAGAAAACATAATCTGTCAAAAACAGAACAATCTGTAGCAATCTGAATATTTCGAATACTTATGTAACTCCAAAAATTCTGAAAAATTAGGACAACATGGGCAATTTGTATATAAATCTTCTGCAAGAAGAATCAGTATTTTATCGCGCTTCTGTTAAAAATGAAAATTATTTTCATGAGCACAAAAGTTTCTGTTTTTCAGCAAGATCAAAGCAACTATCACCCAACATGATCCCAAAGGCTTTGCTTGGCACAAACACTAATTAAAACACAAAACAATCATAGCAGTAGCATAATTGTGCAAACACTCAAGAATAGAAAGAAAAAGACAAAAGTTAATTTTATACATTTGGTTACCTCCCAACAAACGCTATCGTTTTACGCCCCTAGCTAGGCATAATGCAAGGATCTAAGTATTGTCATATTTATTTCTAGATCCATAAGATGCCCTCATGATTGATTCATATGGTGGCCTAATTCTTGTTCTAGGGAAGTGGTCCATACCCTACCTTAGTGGAAATTGAAATTTAATATTGCCTTCTTTCATATCAATCACGGCATCAATAGTGCGTAAAAACGGTGTACCAAGAATAATTGGACAAGACGGATTGCAATCAATATCAAGAACAATATAAATCTATGAGAACATAATTCCTATTTGCAAGAATAAGAACATCGTTAATTCTTCCCATAGGCTTTTTAATAGTAGAATCCGCCAAGTGCAAATTTAAAGAACATTCTTCAATATCGGTAAGACCAAGCACATCACATAAAGATTTCGGAATTATAGAAACACTAGCACCCAAGTCACATAAAGCAAAACACTCATAATTTTTAATCTTGACTTTGATAGTAGGTTCCCATTCATCATGTAATTTTATAGGAATTGAAATCTCTAATTCCAAGTTTTCTTCCAAAGCTTTCATCATAGCATCAACAATATGTTTAGTAAAAGCTTTATTTTGTTCATAAGCATGGGGTGAATTTATCATGGATTGCAACAACACTACTGCAGGATGCTGCTAATGTGACACTACGATCAGAGACCCTTCGAGAAACTGTGTGCGATGCAATAATCACAAACGATGGTGTATGAAAACCGTCAAAAATGTATAAAACATTTGCGATGACGGATGCATCAAACACGGTTTAGATTTTAGTTGCGTGTGCGATGAAGGGCATACAGTTCAGTTCAATTAACTGTTTGTGATGAGGAGGAATAAAAGAAACGGGCAGCCAGATGAAGGCGTGTGCGATACACAGCATACGGTTCACTCGGATGAACTATTTGTGATTAGGCAACACAAAAGAAACGGGCAGCCAGATGAAGGTGTGTGCGATGTACAACATACGGTTCACTCGGATGAACTGTTTGTGATTAGGCAACACAAAAGAAACGGTTAGCCAGATCAAGGTGTGTGCGATATACGCATGCGGTTCACTCGTCCTTGTCGTTAGTGTGTGACCTCTGTGGCAACCGTTCGCTCCCCACTAGCCTCTTCTTGTACCGTGGCAACCGTCCACCGCCTCTTCGCCTTTCCCTCTTGATTTGGAACTGCTGTTGCACACTCTTCCTCCCTCCATTTGCCTTCACCCTTCCTTCTGCCATTGTTCGATCATCTTCTCCATGGAGGGACCAGGCCGGAAATGACCCCGTTATTCTTGCCCCGATCTGAAAGATGACATGGTGGAGGAACTCATTGATCGGTGCGACGTCATCACCTCCGCTAGCATGGAAGGTTCGTTCAAGACCATTCTCGACTCAACTAATAACATCATTGCAAGGAACCCAAGGGTCCAGGAGCGATTTGATCTCCCCTATCTTCTTCGTCGTGACCTTGCTGACTGGCGCGGGGACGACAGAAGCCTCGCCTTGTGCAAGTTGATGCCGCTTGATAATGATACATATGATGTTAAGATGCCATCGCTTGAGGGCAAGGCTTGGGCTGGTGCAAATGGGGATTGGGTTGTTTATATTGGGTACAACTGCGAGTGGGAACTTGTGAATGTGTACACTCGTCACTGGGTTCCACTTCCAAAAGTGGCAGCTATTTTTTCAAAATGCCTATGTTGGCTGTCATTATTCGAGTGCACCTTCTCTCAAAATGGACACGAAAAATACCACAGCATGTCAGGTGCTGATACGTCTCCAACGTATATACTTTTTATCACGCTTTTCCTCTTGTTTTGGACTCTAATTTGCTTGATTTGAATGAAACTAACCCCGGATTGACGCTGTTTTCAGCAGAACTACCATGGTGTTGTTTTTGTGCAGAAATAAAAGTTCTCAGAATGGAACGAAACTTTGCGAGGATTTTTTATATCAATAATAAGAATTTCTGGAGCCAAGACCTGTGGGAGAGGGGCACTTGGGTGGGAACAACCCACCAGGGTGCTACCCCTTCTCCTGGCGCGCCCAGGTGGGTTGTACCCACCTGGTGGCCCCGCAGACGACCCCCCTGATACTATAAAATCACATTATTCTAGAAAAAATCAGGGAGAAAGAATTATCGCATTCCACGAGACGGAGCTGCTGCCAAGCCCTCTTCTTCCTCGGGAGGGCAGATCTGGAGTCCGTTTGGGGCTCCAGAGAGGGGGATCTTCGTTCTTCGTCATCACCAACCCATCTTCATCGCCAATTCCATGATGCTCCCCACCGGGAGTGAGTAATTCCTTCGTAGGCTCGCTGGTCGGTGAGGAGTTGGATGAGATTCATCATGTAATCGAGTTAGTTTTGTTAGGGCTTGATCCCTAGTATCCACTATGTTCTTAGGTTGATGTTGCTATGACTTTGCTAGCTTAATGCTTGTCACTTTGGGCCCGGGTGCCATGAACTCAGATCTGAACCGTTTATGAATTCATCATTATATCCATGTGTTAGATCCGATCTTGCAAGTTATAGTCACCTAGTACGTGTTATGATTCGGTAACCCTGGAGTGATAGAAACCGAGACTTCTTCCGGTGCTTACCGTAGTTTGAGGAGTTCATGTATTCACTATGTGTTAATGCTTTGTTCCAGTTCTCTATTAAAAGGAGGCCTTAATATCCCGTAGTTTCCAATATGGACCCCGCTGCCACGGGAGGGTAGGACAAAAGATGTCATGCAAGTTCTTTTAATAAAGCACGTATGACTATTTACGGAATACATGCCTACATTATATCGATGAACTGGAGCTAGTGCCGTATCGCCCTAGGTTATAACTGTCACATGATGAATATCATCCAACAAGTCACCGATCCAATGCCTACGAATTTATCTTATATTGTTTCTACTAAGTTACTACTGCCATCATCACGGTTACACTTGCTACAAAATTACTGCTATCACTGGTACTGTTACCGTTGCTGTCGTCACTACTATCAAAACTATCAAACTACTTTGCTACTGATCACTTTGCTATAGATAATTAATCTCCAGGTGTGGTTGAATTGACAACTCAGCTGCTAATACCTTCAAATATTCTTTGGCTCCCCTTGTGTCGAATCTATAAATTTGGGTTGAATACTCTACCCTCGAAAACTGTTGCGATCCCCTATACATGTGGGCTATCAAGACCTTTTTCTGGCGCCGTTGCCAGGGAGCATAACAATATTTGTTGAGTCACTTGGGATTATTATCATATTATCACTATGAAGAATCTGAAGGATCCAAAGACTAAGATATTTCTCTCAAAGACAAGGTGAGGTAAGGAACTGCCATCCAGTTCTGCTTTAGATTCACCTTCTGTTTTGAGTAAACTTGCAACACCACCACATCCTATCAATTCTAATATGTCGCAAGTTATTGATGATGCTACTTCTGCTATGAATGATGCTTATGATGATGCTAGTACCTTGCTTGATAATGATGATGCGCCACTTGGTGAATTTCTTGATGCACAAATTTCTAGAGTAATACAACATGATGTTGTTGAATCTGATGTTGAGCTTGAAACTGAATCTCCTAAAACACCTGCTAGAACTAGCCCTCCTAGATATGAATTGCCTAAGGTACCGGAAGGTTATGTTATGAATGAGGAGACAACTAGAGATATATTCTTGCTTGTAAGGATAGAGATGATCTAGAAAAATTACTATGCAAGTATAAAGAAAAATGTCTGAATGCTAGAATGAAATGTGATCCTAAGTTTGCTACTTCACCTATCTTTATTGACGACAAGGATTATGAATTCTCTGTCGACCCAGAGTTAATTACTTTGGTTGAATCTGATCCTTTTCATGGTTATGAAACTGGAACTGTTGTGGTGCATCTTACTAAGTTGGATGATATAGCCACCCTTTTTACTCATGATGAGAAAACTCGCTATTACTTTATTCTCAAATTATTTTTCTCAATAAAGGGTGATGCTAAAGCTTGGTACAATACTCTTGCTCCTGGTTGTGTGCGTAGCCCCCAGGATATGATTTATTACTTCTCTGAAAAATATTTTCCTTCTCATAAGAAACAAGTTGCCTTATAGGAAATATTTAAATCTCTGCAAACTAAAGAAGAGAGTCTCCCACAAGCTTGGGGGAGGCTTTGCCAGTTACTTAATGCTTTGCCTGATCATCCTCTTAAGAAAAATGAAATACTTGAGATCTTCTATAATGGACTAATCGATGCTTCTAGGGACTTCCTAGATAGTTGTGCTGGTTGTGTTTTCAGGGAACGAACTAACTCTCAAGCTGAAGAATTATTGAATCACATATTGAAAAATTATGATGATTGGACTCTTCCTGAACCACCGGCTAAACCCACTCCGAAGAAGAGGGGTATATTATATCTCAGTCCTGAAGATATGCAAGAGGCAAAGAAATCTATGAAGGAAAAAGGTATTAAAGCTGAGGATGTTAAAATTTTAGCTCCTATTGAAGAAATACATGGGCTTGATACACCACCACTGCCTAAGGTGGTAGAGGTAAATTCTCTTATGAAGTTCAATGAAAATGATAATCATCACAATATGCATCCTAGTCAATGCCTTTATGAGTTTGAAAACTACATTAGAAAACAAGATCACTTCAATGCAAATGTTATGAAACAATTGAAATATAATTCTGATATGATTGCTCACTTGAGTGACTTGTTATTTAGAATTTCAAATGATGTTAGAGGTGTTGGAAAACATGCTTTTATGGTTCAAACTCAATTAGAACAAGTTGCTAAATCACAAAGAGAATTACTTGATGAAATGAATCATAATATGCATGACTTTGCTGTTAGAGTTGCAACTAGAGGAGGTAAAATGACTCAGGAACCACTTTATCCTGAGGGACATCCTAAAAGAATTGAACAAGACTCACAAAGAAATAACACTAGTGCACCTAGTCCTTCTAGAAAGAAAAAGAAAAATGATAGGGCTTTGCACACTTCTAGTGAACCTGAAATAGAAAAACCTCCTGATAATAAAAATGAAACTTCTATCTCATATGCTGAAACTCAATCTGGTAATGAACACTCACCTAGTGATAATGAAAAAGATAATGCTGAAGTTCATGAAGACTCTCAACCAAATAATGAAAAAGAACCAGATAATGATGTTGAGATAGAACCACCTGTTGATCTTCATAACCCACAACCTGAGAATAAAAGATATGATAAAAGAGACTTCATTGCTAGAAAACACGGTAAAGAAAGAGAATTGTGGGTTCAAAAACCTATGCATTTTCCACCCAAGTCAACCAAAAAGAATGATGATGAAGAATTTGAACGCTTTGCTGAAATGCTGAGGCCAGTTTTTTTGCGTACTCGCTTGACTGATATCCTAAAAATGCCTCCTTATGCAAAGTATATGAAATACATCATCACAAATAAGAGAAAAATACCGGAAGCTTAAATATCCACTATGCTTGCTAATTATACTTTCAAACATGGAGTGCCTAAAAAACTTGGAGATCCAGGAATACCAGCTATACCTTGCTCTATCAAAAAGAATTATGTGAAAACTGCTTTGTGTGGTTTAGGAGCTGGTGTTAGTGTTATGCCTTTCTCTTTATACAAGAGACTTGATTTGAATAAACTCACACCTACTGAAATATCTTTGCAAATGGCTGACAAATAAACTGCCATACCTATCGGTATCTATGAGGATGTGCCCGTTGTTGTTGCTAATTTTACTATTTTGACTGACTTTATTATACTTGAGATGCCTGAGGACGACAACATGTCGATTATCCTTGGTAGATCCTTCTTGAATACTGCAGGGGCTGTTATTGATTGCAACAAAAGCAAGGTCACAGTGCACTTTCCGAAGAAACAATTCCAAGTGAATGGTATTAATGTTATTGAAAAATCTCCGACAATCACTATTGGAAGTTTTCAAATACCTCTACCTACTGTTAAAAAGAAATATGAAATGCTTATTGTTGGGGAGATTCATATCCCCATTGAGGTAACTTAGTGATTTACGAAAGTTCTTCGGTTTCATGGTAATCGGAAGTGGTTGTTAATAAGACCTGATCAACCTTATTAATGAATCATTTTTGAGCAGTATGAAGTTGATGAATTTAGTAAGCACTACCTTCTGTCCCTACCTTTTGTTTTCTGTTTTTATTAGTTAAATAAAATAAAATGCCATTTTTAGTCTATTTTCTGAATTTCCCGTTGATTGCTCTCTGACTATGGCGCAAGAAAAGCCCCTGTCTGCTAGGACTACGTCGGTATTTCCCCAAATAGGAAGGGATGATGCAGCACAGCGACGGTAGGTATTTCCCTCAGTGATGAAACCAAGGTTATCGAACGAGTAGGAGAACCAAGCAACACAACGTAAACAACACCTGCACACAAATAACAACACCTCACAAGCCGACGTGTTAAAGGGGTTGTCAATCCCTTTCGCGTAACGATGCCGGAAATTTTACTAACTCTCAAATAAATCTAAGTGAAGCAAGAGAGTGTTTCTTCAAAAATACTAAGCACACCGTGCTCAAAAAGATATAAGTGATCCCTAGAGCAAGTCCTAGCTCATAAAAGTTTTAAGTGAAGCACAGAGAGCAATTCTAACAAGTCATGAAATAATTTTGGCTCTCTCAAATAGGTGTGTCCAGCAAGGATTGATGACTTAAAACACAAAACAAAAAAACCAAAGACTCATATCATACAAGACACTCCAAGCAAAACACATATCATGTGACGAATAAAAATATAGCTTCGAGTAAAATACCGATAGTCGTTAGAAGAAGGAGGGGATGCCACTTGGGGGCATCCCCAAGCTTAGTTGGTTGCTCATTCTTGGATAATAGCTTGGGATGCCGGGGCCTCCCCAAGCTTAGGCTCTTCTATCCTTCTTTCATCCATCGTAAGATAACCCAAAACTTGAAAACTTCAATCACACAAACCTCAACAAAACCATTGTGAGATCCATTAGTAAAAGAAATCAAACTACTACTGTAAGTGCTGTATCAAACCAATTCATAGTTTGTTTTTGTATTATATCTACTATATTTCAACTTTTCTATGGCAAAAACTCATCAAAGAAAACAATAGAGCCATCAAAATAAGCACACAACAGAAAGAAAACATAATTTGTCAAAACAGAACAGTCTGTAGCAATCTGACTTTTGCAATAAGCATACTTCTGGAACTCCAAAAATTCTACCAAATTAGGAAGACCAGGGTAATTTGTATATTAATCTTCTGCAAAAGGAATCAGGGCAAAATCTCTTTTCTATGATTTATGAAAATTACTTTCGTGAGTGCAAAGTTTATGTCCTTTTCAGCAAAATCAAACAATTATCACCCAAGAAGATCCTGAGGGCTTTACTTGGCACAAACACTAATTAAAACACAAAAAACACAATCATACCAGTAGCATAATTGTGGAAACACGCAAGAACAGAAAGCAAAAAGCAAAAATAAATTTTATTCATTGGGTTGCCTCCGAACAAGCGTTATAGTTTTACGCCCTTAGCTAGGCATAATTTTATTGATGCTCACACGAAAGATAATAATTGAAACGCAAAGGGAGCATCATAAAACATGTCACATGCACATTTAAGTCTAACTCTCTTCCTATGCATAGGAATTTCATAAGCAAACAAATTATCAAGATAAGAAATATCTAGCATATGCAAAGGAGGGGAATAAAACATTGACAATCTCAACCTAACGAGAGGTAATTTAGTAACATGAAAATTTCTACAACCATATTTTCCTCTCATAATAATTCCATGTGGGATCATAGTCAAATTCAAAAATATAACCATCACATAAAATATTCTCTTCATGATCCAAATGCATGCAAAGTTGACACTCTTCCAAAATAGTGGGATTAACATCAACTAAAGTCATGACCTCTCCGAACCCACTTTCATCAAAAATTTCATAAGATTCAACACTCTCCGAATAAGTGGGATTACTTTTACCTAAAGTTGACGCTCTTCCAAACCCACTTTCAATATTATTGCAAACATATTCATCACGAGGCTTAAATAAATTTTCAAGATCATACGAAGAATCACCCCAATCATGATCATTGCAACAAGTAGTGGACATAGAAAAATTTGCATCTCCAAGCTTGTGGTTTTGCATATTATTAGCACAATTGACATTAATAGAATTTATAGTAAAATCATTGCAATCATGCTTTTCATTCAAGGAGCTATCATGAATCACTTCATAAATTTCTTCATCACAATTTTTAGATTCATGAATCTCAAGCAAAACTTCATAGAGATAATCAAGTGCACTCAAATCACTAGCAATTGGTTCAACATGATTGGATCTTTTGAAAAGATTAGCAAGTGGATGAGGATCCATAACAATAGATTTTTAGAAAGCAAAGATGCAAGCAAATAAAAGGCACATGGTAACACAAGCAAACAAGATTGCACACAAAAACAGATATGGCAAGAAGACGGCGAACGAAAAAGAGGGGCGAATAAAATGGCAAATTTTTGTGAAGTGGGGGAGAGGAAAACGAGAGGCAAATGGCAAATAATGTAAATTGCGAGGAGATAAGATTTGTGATTAGGAACCTGGTTATGTTGAAGATCTTCCCCGGCAACAGCGCCAAAAATTCCTTTTGATTGCTCTCTGACTATGGCGCCAGAAAAGCTCCTGTCTGCTAGGACTACGTCGGTATTTCCCCAAAGAGGAAGGGATGATGCAGCACATCGACGGTAGGTATTTCCCTCAGTGATGAAACCAAGGTTATCGAACCATTAGGAGAACCAAGCAACACAACGTAAACATCACCTGTACACAAATAACAACAGCTCACAACCCAACATGTTAAAGGGGTTGTCAATCCCTTTCGGGCAACGATGCCAGAAATTTGTAATAGATTGAAATAATAGATCGCAAATAAAATAAAGTGCAGCAAAGTATTTTTGTATTTTTGGTTTAATAGATCTTAATAAAAATGCAAAGGAAAAGTAAATCGCAAGCAAATATATGAGAAAGAAGAACCAGGGGCCGTATGGTTCACTAGTGGCTTCTCTCGAGAAAAATAGCAAACGGTGGGTCAACAAATTACTGTTGGGCAATTGATAGAACTTCAAATAATTATGACGATATCCAGGAAATGATCATTACATAGGCATCACGTCCAAGATTAGTAGACCGACTCCTACCTGCATCTACTACTATTACTCCACACATCGACCGCTATCCAACATTAATTTCTTGGAAAAACGAAGTGATGCAATAAGAACGATGACATGATGTACACAAGATCCGTTTATCTATTGCGTAGATATAGGTCCCATCTTTTTATCCTTAGTAGCAATGATACATACGTGTTGTTTCCCTTCCTGTCACTGGGATCAATCACTGTAAGATCGAACCCACTACCAGGCACCTCTTCCCATTGCAAGATAAATAGATCAAGTTGGCCAAACAAAAACCCAAATATCAGAGAAGAAATACGAGGCTATAAGAGATCATGCATATAAGAGATCAAAGAAACTCAAATAACTTTCATGGATATAAAAAGATATAACTAATCATAAACTCGAAGTTCATCAGATCCCAACAAACACAGCGCAAAAAGAGTTACATCATATGGATCTCCAGGAGACCATTGTATTGAGAATTCAGCGAGAGAGAGGAAGCTATCTAGCTACTAACTACGGACCCGAAGGTCTACAAAGAACTACTCACGCATCATCGAAGAGGCACCAATGGAGGTGGTCAACCCCATCCGAGATGGTGCCTAGATTGGATCTGGTGGTTCAAGACTCTGCGGTGGCTGGATCAATATTTCGTCGACTCCCCTAGGGTTCTGGGATTTTTGGGGTATTTATAGAGCAAAGAGGCGATCCAGGGGCACTCGAGGTGGGCACAACCCACCAGGGCGCGCCTGGGCCTCCTGGCGCGCCCTGGTGGGTTGTCCCCTCCTCGGGACTCCCCCCGGGTGCAACCAGGGCCCAACATCTTTCTTCTGGTCCATAAACACTCATCGTGGAGTAACATCCAAGATTGATAATAAAACAACATGGAACAATCAAAAATTATAGATATGTTGGAGACGTATCATCCGTGCAATAAAAAATGACCCAAAAATAAAAGTTCTCAGAATGCCCTGAAAATTGAACATGATTTTTTTCTTCTGATTATTTCTGAATTTTTGGTGCAAATAATACCAGAGGGAGGTGCACCAGGTGGGCACAACCCACCTGGGCGCGCCAGGACCCCCAGGCGCGCCCTGGTGGGTTGTGGTCCCCACGTGGGCCCCCCTCACTTACCTCTTCATCCCACATCTGCACTTACCTCTAGAAAAAAATCTCCATTGCTCTCTCTCCCGTGTTCTTGAGCTCAAACCCGCAGATTTTGATATCTTTGCTCGAAGCTCCATTTCCGAAACTGTTTCGGGGGATTGTTGCTTGGTATGTGACTCCACCGTTTGTCCAATTAGTTTTTGTTTTAGTGGTTTATTCTTTGAATAATTAGTTACTCTTGGTGCTACTGTAGATGTGCTTGCATGTTCAATTCTTAGTGTTCTAAGTAGTTTGAATGCTTGCTATTGCCTCTATGTATCCCTATGAGTAGTTGCTATCAATTTTGTGAAGTTTTGTTGAGAAAATTTTGTGGACTAAAAATTCAGAATTTTGTTCATAGGAAAATTGTACGTGGACATGAATATCTTCAGGAAGTTTGGCTCTAAGAAGAGCTCCAAGGGTGTTATTGGGGAGTCTTTTGACAGTGATCTCCATCCTCGGAGGTTGGCGGAAGTACGGCCGTGTGAATGGCCGCACACCCCTTTCCTGGAAGAGGCTGGAATCCTTCAAGAGTTCACGCAATATATTGCTAATGCCGGCCTCACCGACTTCATCGCAGATGAGTGTGACCAGCACCAAATCCTCACAACCATCTTTGTTCAAAGCTTTACTTTCATGCCTAGAAATAATCCTCCTGAAGTGAGCTTTGATTTATATGCTGAAAACCATCAGATACCACTTACTGAGTTTTGCGACATATGCATGATCCCTTCTGATGGGAGCTTGGCTGCGCCTAGGCTGGCTGGGTTTGAGGACTTTTATCGCACTTTGACAATGGGAGATGAGAGAGGGCTGTCAGCCACCACGGCTGTTAGCTTACACTTTCCTGCTATACATTATTTTGCTTTATTTATTGCTAAGTGTCTGCTTGCTAGAAAGAAAGTAGGTGCGCTCAGCGCACCAGACTTTGCTGTTTTACGCCGGGCACTGGAAGGTGACAACACTTATAGCTTGGGAGCCATTGTGGCCTGTCGCCTGCATCTTAATAAATCCCAGGGGGAAATACATGGTGGGATTTTTGTTACTCGCTTGGCGGATCACTTCAATGTTGAGATACGCCCTCATGATTACCCTTTAGCCAAGGTTAATCTGGACCGTGCAGCCATGGAACACCATCACTTTCTTGCACATGATCGTCCTTATATTGCCACTCCTTATAACTTGGTCTTTAGCGTTAAAACTCGTGATGTTATCCCATTGCTTGCACCTGCTTTGTTTGATCCTTTTGCTAGGGGCGGATATAGGATTATGCCTGCGGACATCATCGCCTACCGGGACGCTCAGGCTGCTGCAGAGGCTAAGGAGGAGCCTCAGCAGTGGGACGACTGGATGCCAGCTCCTCAGGATCCCTACTACCCTCAAGGCTACTGATTGATTACCAACTTAGGCCAAAAGCCTAAGCTTGGGGGAGTACGTGTTTCTCACCAACATTATATTCATGTCTACTTATCATTCTATTTGCAATTGTTCACATTTTTTTAATTGTATCATCCATGCTTAGATTTATTTTCTTGCTTTCTTCTTGTGTGTTTGAAAAACTTTAGAAAAACCAAAAAAAATAGTTATAGTAATTCACTTTCTATGCATGCTTAGTAGTAGCACTAAAAAGAAAACCCAAAAAGATTTCTTGTTCTTCTTTTGCTTGTTGGGAGCTTTCCCGTGTAAATAGTTTTTATTGTTTTTGTTTTTCTCTTCTATTTTGCCTGTTGAAGAATACTAAAAACTCCAAAAATATTTCAGTGTGTTTCTCTGAATTCCGTTTCTTTTTATTTGAGTTGTACCAAGGAGAAGACCACGTTGAAAATGTTGAGTGGCTCTGATATGAATAACTTTTGAACTAATAAAGAGCACATTTTACCTTGTCTTCTCTTGTTGAATAAAATGTTTGCAGATTCCAGCTTAGTCCACGGCACTCTTGCACTATTATTATTTTCATATCATTCGGTCGTGCAAGTGAAAGGCAATAATGACGACATTCGATGAACTGGCCATGGAAAAGAGAAACTGGTATGAACTCGACTTGTTATGTCTGTGTAAATATGTTTAACATAGTATCCATGATTCAGTCCATTATGATTAAACATGTTTGCAATGACAATTAGAGATTATAGTTTATTGATATGTCTCCAACGTATCTATAATTTTTTATTGTTCCATGCTGTTTTGTTATCAATCTTGGATGTTTTGTAATTATTTTATAGTCATTTTATATCATTTTTTGGTACTAACCTATTGACATAGTGCCAAGTGCCAGTTGCTGTTTTTTCCATGTTTTTTACATCGCAGGAAATCAATATCAGATGAAGTCCAAACTCCACGATGATTTTATATGGGCCAGAAGGAAGGTAATGGGCCCTGGTTGCACCTAGGGGTGCCCCGAGGGGGGCACAACCCACCAGGGCGCGCCAGGAGGCCCAGACGCGCCCTGGTGGGTTGTGCCCACCTTGGGTGCCCCCTGGACCGCCTCTTTGCTCTATAAATACCCCAAAAATACCAGAACCCTAGGAACGTCGACGAAAAATTCATCCAGCCGCCGCAGAGTCCAGAACCACCAGATCCAATCTAGACACCATCACGGTTCACCACTTCCATTGGTGCCTCTTCGATGATGCGTGAGTAGTTCTTTGTAGACCTTCGGTCCGTAGTTACTAGCTAGATGGCTTTCTCTCTCTCTCTCGCTGAATTCTCAATACAATGGTCTCTTGGAGATCCATATTATGTAAGTCTTTTTGTGGTGTGTTTGTTGGGATCTGATGAACTTCGAGTTTATGATCAGTTATATCTTTTTATATCCATGAAAGTTATTTGAGTTTCTTTGATCTCTTATATGCATGATCTCTTATAGCCTCGTATTTCTTCTCTGATATTTGGGTTTTGTTTGGCCAACTTGATCTATTTATCTCGCAATGGGAAGAGGTGCCCGGTAGTGGGTTCGATCTTACGGTGCTTGATCCCAGTGACAGAAAGGGAACCGACACGTATGTATCGTTGCTACTAAGTATAAAAAGACGAGATCTATATCTACCGCCATAGATAAACGGATCTTGTCTACATCATGTCATCGTTCTTATTGCATTACTCCGTTTTCCACGAACTTAATACACTGGATGCATGCTGGATAGCGGTCGATGTGTGGAGTAATAGTAGTAAATGCAGGCAGGAGTCGGTCTACTAATCTTGGACGTCACGCCTATGTAATGATCATTGCCTGGATATCGTCATAATTATTTAAAGTTTTATCAATTGCCCAACAGTAATTTGTTTACCCGCCGTTTGCTATTTTTCTCGAGAGAAGCCACCAGTGAAACCTACGGCCCCCTGGTCTTCTTCGTCATATATTTGCTTTGCGATCTATTTTATTTGCACTTTTTATTCAGATCTATTAAACCAAAAATACTTTGCTGCACTTTATTCTATTTGCGATCTATTATTTCAATCTATTACAATTTTACCCCGTCAACACGCAATTTCTGGCGCCGTACCCCAAAAGGGATTGACAACCCCTTTAACACGTCGGGTTGCGAGGTGTTGTTATTTGTGTGCAGGGGCTGTTTACGTTGTGTTGCTTGGTTCTTCCTACTGGTTCGATAACCTTGGTTTCATATATGAGGGAAATACCTACCTCCGCTGTGCTGCATCATCCCTTCGTCTTTGGGGAAATACCGACGTAGCTTCAAGCGGCATCAAAAGGAATTTCTAGCGCAGTTGTCGGGGAGGATCTTCAACATAACCAGGTTCCTAATCACAAATCTCATCTCCTCGCAATTTACATTATTTTCCATTTGCCTCTCGTTTTCCTCTCCCCCACTTCACAAAAATTTGCCGTTTTATTCGCCCCTCTTTTTTCGTTCGCCGTTTTCTCGTCAAATCTCATATTTGCTTGTGTTGCCATGTGCCTTCTATATGCTTGTATCTTTGTTTGCTAAAAATCTATTGATATGGATCCCCATCTACTTGCTAATCCTTTTAAAAGATCCAATCATGATGAACCAATTGCTAGTGAGTTGAGTGCACTAGATTATCTTTATGAAGTTTTGCTTGAGAATCGTGAATCTGAAAATTGTGATGAAGAAATTTATGAAGTGATTCATGATAGCTTCTTGAATGAAAAGCATGATTGCAATAATTTTACTATAAATTCTATTCATGTCTATTGTGCTAATAATATGCAAAACCCCAAGCTTGGGGATGCTTGTTTTGTCATGTACGCTACTTATTACAATGATCATGATTGGGGTGATAATGTTTCTTATGATTTTGAAAATTTATTTAAGCCTCATGATGAAGATGTTTGGGATAATATTGAAAGTGGGTTTGGAAGAGTGTCAACTTTAGATAAAAATAATCCCACATATTTGGAGAGTGTTCAATCTTATGATTTTTTTGATGAAAGTGGGTTTGGAGAGGTCACGACTTTATTTGATGATAATCCCACTATTTTGGAAGAGTGTCAACTTTGCATGCATGTGGATCATGAAGAGAAAATTTTATATGATTGCTATATTGTTGAATTTCAGTATGATCCTACATGTAATTATTATGAGAGAGAGAGGAAAATATGGTTGTATAAATTTTCATGTTACTAAATTACCTCTCGTTATGTTGAGTTTGTCTATGTTTTATTCTTCTTCCTTGCATATGCTAGTCTTTGCTTGTTTTGATAGTTCGTTTGCCTATAAAATCCCTATGCATCGAAAGTATGTTAGACTTAAATATGTTTGTCACATGTATTATGATGCTCTCGTTGTGTTTCAATTCTTGTCTTTCATGCGAGCATCATCAAATCATTATGCCTAGCTAGGGGCATAAAGCTATAACGCTTGTTGGGAGGCAACCCAATGAATAAAATTTATTTTTTATTTTTGCTTTCTGTTCTTGAGTGTTTGCACAATTATGCTACTGTTATGATTGTGTTTTTTGTGTTTCAATTATTGTTTGTGCTAAGTAAAGCCTTTAGGATCTTCTTGGGTGATAGTTGTTTGATCTTGCTGAAAAAGACAGAAACTTTGTGCTCACGAAAATAATTTTAATAAATCACAGAAAAGAGATTTTGCCTTGATTATTTTTGAAGAAGATTAATATACAAATTACCCAGGTCTTCCTATTTTGGTACAATTTTTGGAGTTACAGAAGTATTCTCTAAAGTCAGATTACTACAGACTGTTCTGTTTTGACAGATTCTGTTTTCTTTGTGTTGTGTGCTTATTTTGATGGCTCTATGGTTTTCTTTGATGAGTTTTTGTCATAGAAAAGTTGGAATACAGTAGATATAATACAAAAACAAAATATGAATTGGTTTGATACAGCACTTATAGTAGTGGTTTGCTTTCTTATACTAACGGATCTCACAAAGGTTTTGTTTGAGTTTTGTGTGATTGAAGTTTTCAAGTTTTGGGTTATCTTACGATGGATGAAGGAAGGATGTAAGAGCCTAAGCTTGGGGATGCCCCATCATACCAAGCTATTATCCAAGAATGAGCAACCAACTAAGCTTGGGGATGCCCCCGAGTGGCATCCCCGCTTTGTTCCAACAACTATCGGTATTTTACTCGAGACTATATTTTTATTCGTCACATGATATGTGTTTTGCTTGGAGCGTCTTGTATGACATGAGTCTTTGATAGTTTTATTTTGTGTTCTAAGTCATCAATCCTTGCTGGACACACCTATTTGAGAGAGCCAAAATTATATCATGACTTGTTAGAATTGCTCTCTGTGCTTCACTTAAATCTTTTATGAGCTAGGACTTGCTCTAGTGATTCACTTATATCTTTTTGAGCACGGTGTGCTTTGTTTATTTTTGAAGAAATGCTCTCTTGCTTCACTTAGATTTATTTGAGAGTTAGTAAAATTTTGAAGAAATTCTCTCCTGCTTCACTTATATTATTTTGAGGAAAAGAAAATTTGTTATGCTCATGATCTTCACTTATATTTGTTTGAGCTTGTGAAAAGCAACACATGAAAATTAGTCCCAAAATGGTAGATATCCAAGAAGGTTAAAGAAAAAGAAAATGTCATGAAGATCATTGGACAAAATAAACTTGATTCTTAGTAATAGTTGTGAGATATGATGATGTGATATGTGAGTTATGTTGATGAGTAATTGTGCTCTAGTAAGAATATAGGTGTTAAGGTTTGTGATTCCCTATGCATGCACGAAAGTTAATAATCATGCAATGAAAATTATATCCTACTTGTGGTGCATTATTCGGTGTTAATTATGCTTAATGCTTGCTTATGAGATTATTCGTTTCTTGGTTGGTCGCTTCTCAATCTTTTTGCTAGCCTTCATTTTGCACTAAGTATGACCTCTACTTGTGCATCCAAAATCCTTTAAATCAGTTTTGCCACATGAGTCCACTATATCTACCTATATGCGGTATTCTTTTGCCGTTCTAAGTAAATTTGCATGTTCCATCTCTAATTTTCAAAATAAACTTATCTTTTGTGTGTTTGTTTCATTCGCGGAACGGTAACGGGTGGCTAATATTTTCCATGCTGGATGTGTTATTCTCACGATGAGTGTTTATTCACTTGTCATTGCACGAGAGTAAGGCAAAGGTTTTAGGGATGCCCAGTCCCGAAATGCAAAAATGAATTTACTTTATGTTGTCAAATAATAAATTCCTTGGAAAGTGTTGATATGGAGGGCACCCGTGGATACGGTTAGCCATGGAAAGTGAAAGCATGGTGGAAAAAGGAATAAACTTTATTTTCTGTTTGGGAACCGCCTATGGCATATCTAGCATGGAAAGTGTTCGTAGCTCTACGTCGTTTTCGTTGGTGGGATGGATACACCTCCCAAAATGTTTTTACCTCTAATTTTTTTTGCTTTAAGCTCTGGCACCTCTACAAATCCCTACTTCCCTCTACGAAGGGCCTTTATTTTACTTTATGAAATTTTTATTTTGAATTTGAGTCTTCATCCTCTCTCACAAAAGCACCAACTAGGAGGCAATATGATCCTGCTTAACTATCGGGTGTAGTTAATATTCGAGTGTGTTTCATGAATGGATCAATGTTTGAGCATGATGGGCTAGGGATAACTTATTTTAGCATTGATATTTCGAAAGACATGGTTGCTTGTTGATATGCTTGAGTATCTAAATTATTATGTCAAAACTAGACTATTGCTTTGAAACACATAAAAAGTCCAAATGTCCATGCTATAAAGAAAAGAATATGATATGACTTGATGAACATCACTCCACATCAAAAACTCTTTTTTTATCACTTACCTACTCAAGGACGAGTAGGAGTTAAGCTTGGGGATGCTGATACGTCTCCAACGTATCTATAATTTTTGATTATTCCATGCTGTTTTGTTACCAATCTTGGATGTTTTATAATCATCTTATATCATTTTTTGGTACTAACCTATTGACATAGTGCCAAATGCCACGAAACTCCACGATGATTTTTTATGGGCCAGAAGGAAGGCAATGGGCCCTGGTTGCACCTAGGGGGTGCCCCGAGGGGGGCACAACTCACCAGGGTGCACCAGGAGGCCCAGGCGCGCCCTGGTGGGTTGTGCCCACCTCGGGTGCCCCCCGGACCGCCTCTTTGCTCTATAAATACCCCAAAAATACCATAACCCTAGGAGCGTCAACGAAATATTCATCCAGCCGCCGCAGAGTCCAGAAGCACCAGATCCAATCTAGGCACCATCATAGAGGGGTTCACCACTTCCATTGGTGCCTCTCCAATGATGCGTGAGTAGTTCTTTGTAGACCTTCGGGTCCGTAGTTAGTAGCTAGATGGCTTTCTCTCTCTCTCGCTGAATTCTCAATACAATGGTCTCTTGGAGATCCATATGATGTAACTCTTTTTGCGGTGTGTTTGTTGGGATCTCTTGAACTTCGAGTTTATGATCACTTATGTCTTTTTATATCCATGAAAGTTATTTGAGTTTCTTTGATCTCTTATATGCATGATCTCTTATAGCCTCGTATTTCTTCTCGGATATTTGGGTTTTGTTTGGCCAACTTGATCTATTTATCTTGCAATGGGAAGAGGTGCCCGGTAGTGGGTTCGATCTTATGGTGCTTGATCCCTGTGACAGAAAGAGAACTGACACGTATGTATCGTTGCTACTAAGGATATAAATACGAGATCTATATCTACCGCCGTAGATAAACGGATCTTGTCTACATCATGTCATCGTTCTTATTGCATTACTCTGTTTTCCATGAACTTAATACACTGGATGCATGCTGGATAGCGGTCGATGTGTGGAGTAATAGTAGTAGATGCAGGAAGGAGTCGGTCTACTAATCTTTGATGTGATACCTATGTAATGATCATTCCCTAGATATCGTCATAATTATTTGAAGTTCTATCAATTGCCCAACAGTAATTTGTTTACCCACCGTTTGCTATTTTTCTCGAGAGAAGCCACTAGTGAAACCTACGGCCCCCGGGTCTTCTTCCTCATATATTTGCTTTGCGATCTATTTTATTTGCACTTTTTATTCAGATCTATTATACCAAAAATACAAAAATACTTTGCTACACTTTATTCTATTTGCGATCTATTATTTCAATCTATTACAATTTTACCTCGTCAACACGCAATTTCTGGCGCCGTACCCTGAAAGGGATTGACAACCCCTTTAACACGTCGGGTTGCAAGGTGTTGTTATTTGTGTGCAGGGTTGTTTACGTTGTGTTTCTTGGTTCTCCTACTGGTTCGATAACCTTGGTTTCATATCTGAGGGAAATACATACCGCCGCTGTGCTGCATCATCCCTTCCTCTTTGGGGAAATACCGACGTAGCTGCAAGCGACATCATTTCTCATGCCGTGCATAAGTAGCTGGGAATTGATAATGATTTATCTTGGATATCAACATAGCGTTAAAACGATTGTGATGTAGTATGATGATATGGTATCCTCCTCTGAATGTTCGAGTGGCTTGACTTGGCACATGTTCATGCATGTAGTTGAATCAAAACCAACATAGCCTCTATGATATTTATGTTCATGGTGTCCATATCCTACTCATGCTAGTGTCCAATGTTACTTATGCATAATGCATGGTTATGATCGTTGTTGCTCTCTAGCTGGCCGCTTCTCAACCTAATTGCTAGCCTTCGCCTGTACTAAGTGGGAATTCTGCTTGTACATCAAAAACCTTGAACCAAAAGTTATTCCAGATGAGTCCACCATACCTACCTATATACGATATTACCCTGCCGTCCTAAGTAAATTTGCATGTGCCGCCTCTAAAAACTTCTAAAAATTACCCTTTTTGATTTTTCTGTGCCTGGATCGTTCATGGAACGATAGGAGGTGGTCGATATCTTCCATGCTAAGCGGGTTATTCTCAGGTCGAGTGTTTATTCACTCGCCATCGCACGAGAAAATGGGCGGTAATAGGGATGCCCTGTCCCAAGTTCATCTCTTAATCAAACAAAAACTCCCAATGGAGTCAAAACCTTTACTTTTATCGCTTGGGAACCGCCACTAGCGTGCTTAGCATGGATGATGTTGATAACTGATGGTCGTGAAGTGAATAAGAAGGGTGCATGTCTCAAAATAATCATTTATCTCTGTTTTAAAAATTGAGCTCTGGCACCTCTGCAAATGACTGCTTCCCTCTGCGAAGGGACTATCTATTTACTTTTATGTTGTGTCATCACCTTCTCAAACAAGCGCTAGAAACTGAGAGAGCACAGCTGTCATGATTTATGCATTGTGTGTAGCTAATGTTGGGTGCATCATGACTGGATCTTTTCTACCATGAATTACAATGTTTAGTCGCTGCTTGAACTTTGGAGGTGCTCTGCATTTATGTTTTGCGGTCTCAGAAAGGGCTAGCGAGATACCACTATTGTCATATTATATCATGGTTGTTTTGACAACGTGTTGCTGTTTGAGATATCTTATTATTGCTCACTAGCTGATTATGTCACTAATATGAGTTAATATAATCTTTAAGTGTTATTGTCTACATGGTTAGTTATAATGCTGGCTGAAAACCTGGGTGCTGTTTAAGCTTATTTATGCAAACAAGAGCAAAAGAGTTCGTAAAATTTTTTCTTTCTCACTTTCAGTTTATCAACTGAATTGCTTGAGGACAAACAAAGGTTTAAGCTTGGGGGAGTTGATACGTCTCCAACGTATCTACTTTTTCACACGCTTTTCCTCTTGTTTTGGACCCTAATTTGCATGATTTGAATGAAACTAACCCCGGACTGACGTTGTTTTTAGCAGAACTACCATGGTGTTGTTTTTGTGCAGAAATAAAATTTCTCGGAATGGAGCAAAACTTTGCGAGGATTTTTTATATCAATAATAAGAATTTAAGGAGCCAAGACCTGCCGGAGAGGGGCACCTGGGTGGGCACAATCCACCAGGGCGCGCCCCCCTCTCTTGGCGCGCCCAGGTGGGTTGTACCCACCTGGTGGCCCCGCAGACGACCCCCCTGATACTATAAAATCACATTATTCTAGAAAAAATCAGGGAGAAAGAATTATCGCATTCCACGAGACGGAGCTGCTGCCAAGCCCTCTTCTTCCTCGGGAGGGCAGATCTGGAGTCCGTTTGGGGCTCCGGAGAGGGGGGTCTTCGTTCTTCGTCATCACCAACCCATCTTCATCGCCAATTCCATGATGCTCCCCACCGGGAGTGAGTAATTCCTTCGTAGGCTCGCTGGTCAGCGAGGAGTTGGATGAGATTCATCATGTAATCGAGTTAGTTTTGTTAGGGCTTGATCCCTAGTATCCACTATGTTCTTAGATTGATGTTTCTATGACTTTGCTATGCTTAATGCTTGTCACTTTGGGCCCGGGTGCCATGAACTCAGATCTGAACCGTTTATGAATTCATCATTATATCCATGTGTTAGATCAGATCTTGCAAGTTATAGTCACCTACTACATGTTATGATCCGGTAACCCCGGAGTGACAGAAACCGAGACTTCTTCCGGTGATTACCGTAGTTTGAGGAGTTCATGTATTCACTATGTGTTAATGCTTTGTTCCGGTTCTCTATTAAAAGGAGGCCTTAACATTCCTTAGTTTCCAATATGGACCCCGCTGCCACGGGAGGGTAGGACAAAAGATGTCATGCAAGTTCTTTTAATAAAGCATGTATGACTATTTACGGAATACATGCCTACATTATATCGATGAACTGGAGCTAGTGCCATATCGCCCTAGGTTATAACTGTCACATGATGAATGTCATCCAACAAGTCACCGATCCAATGCCTACGAATTTATCTTATATTGTTTCTGCTAAGTTACTACTGCTATCATCACTGTTAGACTTGCTACAAAATTACTGCTATCACTGTTACTGTTACCGTTGATGTCGTCACTACTATCAAAACTATCAAACTACTTTGCTACTGATCACTTTGCTGCAGATAATTAATCTCCAAGTGTGGTTTAATTGACAACTCAGCTGCTAATACCTTCAAATATTCTTTGGCTCCCCTTGTGTCGAATCTATAAATTTGGGTTGAATACTCTACCCTCCAAACTGTTGCGATCCCCTATACTTGTGGGTTATCTGGTGCCATTCCATGATAGCATGCCAAGTTTCATGAATTTGAGAGGAGTTTTGGATTTACTAGAATTTAAAAACCAGGTATCTCAAAGTTTTGCCGGCAATCAACGGTGCCCTGGTTATTGAAATTCATTACCATTTATTGCATCGGACCTAAGCATGCACCCAAGGAAACAGATTTGATTTTTCAACCAATTTATATGCACTGGAGCATGTGCATGTAGTTCAAATTTGAATTATGCACATAAATGCATTGAAAACTCAGTTAATGCATAAAAATGTCCAAACGAACCTCGAAAAATCACAAAAATTGACACAACACTCCTGTTGTTCTATGTTGACACGAGGAAATTTTTGAAAGCAATAAGAGGTAATGGATATCGTTTCGTCCCCAAAGGTGGGACGTTCCCTACCGAAACCATCATGCTTGTTGTGAGAAGCTCTGGTTTGTGAGAAGCATATACCCAAACCTGGCCCAAATGGGACAAAAAATTTACCACGGCATGTTGATGCCGCTCAGTGATAGCATGCCAAGTTTCATGAATTTCAGACGAGTTTTGGATTTACTAGAATTTAAAAACCAGATATCTCAACGTTCTGCCGGCAATCAACGGTGCCGAGGTGATTGAAATTCATTATCGTTTATTGCATGGGACCTAAGCATGCACCCAAGGAAACAGATTTGATTTTTCAACCAATTTATATGCACTGGAGCATGTGCATGTAGTTCAAATTTGAATTATGCACATAAATGCATTGAAAACTCAGTTAATGCATAAAAATGTCCAAACGAACCCCGAAAAATCACAAAAATTGACACAACACTCCTGTTGTTCTATGTCGACACGAGAAAAAATTTGAAAGCAATAAGAGGCAATGGATATTGTTTCGTCCCCAAAGGTGGGACGTTCCCTACTGAAACCATCATGCTTGTTGTGAGAAGCATATACCCAAACCTGCCCCAAATCGGACAAAAATTTTACCACGACATGTTGATGCCGCTCCATGATAGCTTGCCAAGTTTCATGAATTTCAGACGAGTTTTTAATTTACTAGAATTTAAAAACCAGGCATCTCAATGTTTTGTCGGCAATCAACGGTGCCCTGGTGTTTGAAATTCATTCCATTTCTTGCATGGGACCTAAGCATGCATCCAAGGACACAGATTTGATTTTTAAACCAATTTATATGCACTTGAGCATGTGCATATAGTTCAAATTTGAATTATGCACATAAATGCACTGAAAACTCAGTTAATGCATAAAAATGTCCAAACGAACCCCGAAAAATCACAAAAATTGACACAACACTCCTGTTGTTCTATGTTGACACGAGAAATTTTTTGAAAGCAATAAGAGGCAATGGATATCATTTCGTCCCCAAAGGTGGGACGTTCCCTACCGAAACCATCATGCTTGTTGTGAGAAGCTCTGGTTTGTGAGAAGCATATACCCAAACCTGGCCCAAATGGGACAAAAAATTTACCACGGCATGTTGATGCCGCTCAGTGATAGCATGCCAAGTTTCATGAATTTCAGACGAGTTTTGGATTTACTAGAATTTAAAAACCAGATATCTCAACGTTCTGCCGGCAATCAACGGTGCCGAGGTGATTGAAATTCATTATCGTTTATTGCATGGGACCTAAGCATGCACCCAAGGAAACAGATTTGATTTTTCAACCAATTTATATGCACTGGAGCATGTGCATGTAGTTCAAATTTGAATTATGCACATAAATGCATTGAAAACTCAGTTAATGCATAAAAATGTCCAAACGAACCCCGAAAAATCACAAAAATTGACACAACACTCCTGTTGTTCTATGTTGACACGAGAAAAAATTTGAAAGCAATAAGAGGCAATGGATATCGTTTCGTCCCCAAAGGTGGGACGTTCCCTACTGAAACCATCATGCTTGTTGTGAGAAGCATATACCCAAACCTGCCCCAAATCGGATAAAAATTTTACCATGACATGTTGATGCCGCTCCATGATAGCATGCCAAGTTTCATGAATTTCAGACGAGTTTTGGATTTACTAGAATTTAAAAACCAGGCATCTCAATGTTTTGTCGGCAATCAACGGTGCCCTGGTGTTTGAAATTCATTCCATTTCTCGCATGGGACCTAAGCATGCACCCAAGGACACAGATTTGATTTTTCAACCAATTTATATGCACTTGAGCATGTGCATGTAGTTCAAATTTGAATTATGCACATAAATGCATTAAAAACTCAGTTGATGCATAAAAATGTCCAAACGAACCCTGAAAAATCACAAAAATTGACAAAACAGTCATGTTGTTCTATGTTGACACGAGAAAAAAATTGAAAGCAATAAGAGGAAATGGATATTGTTTTGTCCCCAAAGGTGGGACGTTCCCTACCAAAACCATCAGGCTTGTTGTGAGAAGCTCTGGTTTGTGAGAAGCATATACCCAAACCTGCCCCAAATGGGACAAATTTTTTACCACGGCATGTTGATGCCGCTCCATGATAGCATGCCAAGTTTCATGAATTTCAGACGTGTTTTGGATTTACTAGAATTTAAAAACCAAGCATCTCAATGTTTTGCCCGCAATCAACGGTGCCCTGGTGTTTGAAATTCATTCCCATTTCTTGCATGGGACCTAAGCATGCACCCAAGGACACAGATTTGATTTTTCAACCAATTTATATGCACTGGAGCATGTGCATGTAGTTCAAATTTGAATTATGCACATAAATGCATTGAAAACTCAGTTAATGCATAAAAATGTCCAAACGAACCCCCAAAAATCACAAAAATTGACACAACACTTCTGTTGTTCAATGTTGACACGAGAAAATTTTGAAAGGAATAAGAGGCAATGGATATCGTTTCGTCCCCAATGGTGGGACGTTCCCTATCGAAACCATCATGCTTGTTGTGAGAAACTCTGGTTTGTGAGAAGCATATACCCAAACCTGCCCCAAATGGGACAAATTTTTTACCACGACATGTTGATGCCGCTCCATGATAGCATGCCAAGTTTCATGAATTTCACACGAGTTTTGGATTTACTAGAATTTAAAAACCAAGCATCTCAACGTTTTGCCGGCAATCAACAGTGCCCTGGTGTTTGAATTTCATTCCCATTCTTGTGTGGGACCTAGAAATTCACCCAAGGACACAAATGTGATTTTTCAACCAACTTTAGTGCACTGGAGCATGTGCTTGTAGTTCAAATTTGAATTATGCACATAAAATGCCTACAAAACCCAGCTAATGTAATAAAAAGGCCAAACGAACCCCGAAAAATTCCAAGATTAAACACAACACTCATGTTGTTCTATGTTGACACTAGAATTTTTTGAAAGCAATAAGAGGCAACGGATATCGTCCAGTCCCCAATGGTGGTTGATAACCCACAAGTATAGAGGATCACAACAGTTTTCGAGGGTAGTGTATTCAACCCAAATTTATTGATTCGACACAAGGGGAGCCAAAGAATATTCTCAAGTATTAGCAACTGAGTTGTCAATTCAACCACACCTGGATAACTTAGTATCTGCAGCAAAGTGTTAGGTAGCAAAGTAATATGGAAGTAACGGTAATGAAAGCAAAAGTAATATTTTTGGGTTTTGTAGTGATTGTAACAATAGCAACGGAAAAGTAAATAAGCGAAGAACAATATGTGAAAAGCTCGTAGGCATTGGATCGGTGATGGAGAATTATGCCGGATGCGGTTCATCATGTAACAATCATAACATAGGGTGACATAGAACTAGCTCCAATTCATCAATGTAATGTAGGCATGTATTCCGAATATAGTCATACGTGCTTATGGAAAAGAACTTGCATGACATCTTTTGTCCTACCCTCCCGTGGCAGCGGGATCCTAGCGGAAACTAAGGGATATTAAGGCCTTGTTTTAATAGAGTACCGGAATAAAGCATTAACACATAGTGAAAACATGAACTCCTCAAACTACGGTCATCACCGGGAGTGGTCCCGATTATTGTCACTTCGGGGTTGCCGGATCATAACACATAGTAGGTGACTATAGACTTGCAAGATAGGATCGAGAACTCACATATATTCATGAAAACATAATAGGTTCAGATCTGAAATCCTGGCACTCGGGCCCTAGTGACAAGCATTAAGCATAGCAAAGTCATAGCAACATCAATCTCAGAACATAGTGGATACTAGGGATCAAACCCTAACAAAACTAACTCAATTACATGATAAATCTCACCCAACCCATCACCGTCCAGCTAGCCTATGATGGAATTACTCACGCACGGCGGTGAGCATCATGAAATTGGTGATGGAGAAAGGTTGATGATGACGACGGCGACGAATCCCCCTCTCCGGAGCCCCGAACAGACTCCAGATCAGCCCTCCCGAGAGGTTTTAGGGCTTGGCGGCGGCTCCGTATCGTAAAACGCGATGAATCCTTCTCTCTTATTTTTTTCTCCCCGAACACGAATATATGGAGTTGGAGTTGAGGTCGGTGGAGCGTCAGGGGACCCACGAGGCAGGGGGCGCACCCAGGCATAGGCGTGCCCCCACCCTCGTGGACGGGGTGTGGGCCCCCTGACGTGGATTCTTCTTCCAGTATTTTTAATATTTTCCAAAAATATGTTCCGTGGAATTTCAGGTCATTCCGAGAACTTTTGTTTCTACACATAAATAACACCATGGCAATTCTGCTGAAAACAGCGTCAGTCCGGGTTAGTTCCATTCAAATCATGCAAGTTAGAGTCCAAAACAAGGGCAAAAGTGTTTGGAAAAGTAGATACGACGGAGACGTATCAACTCCCCCAAGCTTAAACCTTTGCTTGTCCTCAAGCAATTCAGTTGATAAACTGAAAGTGATAAAGAAAAAATTTTACAAACTCTGTTTGCTCTTGTTGTTGCAAATATGTAAAGCCAGCATTCAAGTTTTCAGCAAAGATTATGACTAACCACACTCACAATAACTCTTAGGTCTCATGTTTACTCATATCAATAGCATAACCAACTAGCGAGCAATAATAATAAATCTCGGATGACAACACTTTCTCAAAACAATCATGATATGATATAATAGGATGGTATCTCGCTAGCCCTTTCTGAGACCGCAAAATATAAATGCATAGCACCTTTAAAGATCAAGGACTGACTAGACATTGTAATTCATGGTAAAAGAGATCCAGTCGTAGTCATACCCAATATAAATTAATAGTAATGGATGCAAATGACAGCAGCGCTCTCCAGCTGGTGCTTTTAATAAGAGGGTGATGACTCAACATGAAAGTGAATAGATAGGCCCTTCGCAGAGGGAAGCAGGGATTTGTAGAGGTGCCAGAGCTCCATTTTAAAGCAGAGATAAATAATATTTTGAGCGACATACTTTCATTGTCAACATAACAACCAAGAGATGGCGATATCTTCCATGCTACACACATTATAGGCGGTTCCCAAATAGAATTGTAAAGTTTATACTCCCCCTCCACCAACAAGCATCAATCCATGGCTTGCTCGAAACAACGAGTGCCTCCAACTAGCAACAGCCCCGGGGGAGTTTTGTTTGCAATTATTTTGATTTAGTTTGCATAAAGCATGGGACTGGGCATCCCGGTGACCAGCCATTTTCTCGTGAATGAGGAGCGGAGTCCACTCCTCTTGAGAATAACCCACCTAGCATGGAAGATACAGACAGCCCTAGTTGATACATGAGCTATTCGAGCATACAAAACAGAATTTTCATTTGAAGGTTTAGAGTTTGGCACATACAAATTTACTTGGAACGGCAGGTAGATACCGCATATAGGAAGGTATGGTGGACTCATATGGCATAACTTTGGGGTTTAAAGGATTGGATGCACAAGCAGTATTCCCGCTTAGTACAAGTGAAGGCTAGCAAAAGACTGGGAAGCGACCAACTAGAGAGCGACAACAGTCATAAACATGCATTAAAATTAATAGACATTGAGTACGAGCATGAGTAGGATATAATCCACCATGAACATAAATATCGTGAAGGCTATGTTGATTTGTTTCAACTACATGTGTGAACATGTGCCAAGTCAAGTCACTTCAATCATTCAAAGGAGGATACCACCCCACTATACCACATCACAACCATTTTAATAGCATGTTGGCATGCAAGGTAAACCATTATAACTCATAGCTAATCAAGCATGGCATAAGCAAATATGATCTCTAATTGTCATTGCAAACATGTTTATTCATAATAGGCTGAATCAGGAACGATGAACTAATCATATTTACAAAAACAAGAGAGGTCGAGTTCATACCAGCTTATCTCATCTCAGTCGGTCCATCATATATCGTCATAATTGCCTTTCACTTGCACGACCGAACGATGTGAAAATAATAAGAGTGCACGTGCATTGGACTAAGCTGGAATCTGCGAGCATTCAATAAATAGGAGAAGACAAGGCAATATGGGCTCTTTGTTAAATCAACAATAATGCATATAAGGGCCACTTCAACAATTTAATCATGGTCTTCTCCTATCGACCCCCAAAGAAAAGAAAAGAAATAAAACTATTTACATGGGAAAGCTCCCAACAAGCAAAAGAAGAATGGGAAATCTTTTTGGGTTTTCTTTTAATTATTACTACTACAGCAAGAAAAGTAAACTAACAGCTACACTAATTTTTTGGTTTTTCTTAAGGTTTATTAAACACATAAGAAGAAAGCAAGAAAAAGGAAAATAAACTAACATGGATATTACAGTGAAAGAGTATGAGCACCGACATCTAGCAATGAGTGTATGAACATGAATGTATTGTCGGCGGGAAATACGTACTCCCCCAAGCTTAGGCTTTTGGCCTAAGTTGGTTTATTGCCACGGATGGCCTGGCGGATATCCATAGTTGTAGCTGGGGTCGTACTGCGATGCGGCAGTTATTGCCTCCTGGGCTGCAGCGTCGCGGCAAGCTGCCTCCGTCCTCCTCTCATACTCATCTGCCTGCTCTCTCGTAATAAAATGTCTTCGTTTTGCCTGATAATCAAAGAAGGCAGGAGCAGGGAGAGTAATACGGACAGCACAACGTATGTCAAAGATTAAGCGATACTGGAGCGTCGCGGCAAGCTGCCTCCTGGACAGCACAATGTCTTCGTTATTGCCTCCTGGGCTGCAGCGTCGCGGCAAGCTGCCTCCGTCCTCCTCTCATACTCATCTGCCTGCTCTCTCGTAATAAAATGTCTTCGTTTTGCCTGATAATCAAAGAAGGCAGGAGCAGGGAGAGTAATACGGACAGCACAACGTATGTCAAAGATTAAGCGATACTGGAGAGGTGATTCATTCCTCTTGACAAACTGGTGGTGAACCATAGCATTAAAGTCTAAATAAGTAGGAGGCAATTCAATATCATCATTACGTATGGTTACACCAAGAAAATCAGCTAAGTGGGTTGCATAAATTCCGCCAAAGAAATCTCCATTAAATCTATTATGATGCAACCTACGTGCATCAATGGCTCCCAAATTATAAGATTTGTCTCCTAGCACAGCACTCCTAAGAATATTGAGGTCGGGGACACACATATGACATGCTTCATCTTTACTATTTATGCACCTACCTATGAAGAGAGCAAAATAATGTATGGCAGGAAAATGAATGCTCCCTATGGTAGCTTGTGCTATATCTCTAGATTCCCCCACAGTTATACTAGCAAGAAAATTTCTAAATTCAGATTTGCGAGGTTCACTAGCACTACCCCATTGTGGAAGTTTGCAAGCAGTGGTAAAATCCTCTAAGTCCATCGTATAAGATTTTTCATAATGATTAAACAGGACATTTGGAGAATTGCGTGAAGATGAAAATTCAAACCTCCTCACAAAGGAACTAGTGAGATAGTGGTACTGGCGGCACTTTTCCTCCTCGAAGCTCACAAGATCAGCGTTACGCAAATATGCGTTAAATTCTTCCTTGATTCCCGCTCGATCCATAAAGTTTTCTGAAGGCCATTCACAAGGCCGCACTGGAGCGTCCCTTGGTGGCTCATCGTCAGCATCACGCATTGCAAGCCTGGGTCCTTGCTTACTTGAAGAACCACCTTGGTACATTTTCCTAAGCATATTTCTTCCTCTGAAAAATTTCTGAAATTTTTAGTAACTTCAAATAAAAGTGAACCAAGCTCAACAAAATTGATAGCAACTACTCCTACAAGTGCCTAGAGCCTATATCATGCATTAGAACTACTTGGAACCATATAAATTTGACATGCAAGCTCAAGAACATGGTCACCTAGGCAGCACAAATTTGCAATGAATAGAGCACTAGAACAAAAACTAATTGGACCAATGGAGGAGTCACATACCAAGGAACAATCTCCCCAAGCAGTTTTGCGAGAGGTGCTTTGAGCAAGGAGATCGAAAATCGCAGCAAAATGAGCTAGAACTCGTGCTTGAGCTGGATGGTGATTTTTTTTGGGAGGAAGAAGAAATGTGTGGGTGCAGGAATAAGTGGAGGGCAGCCGCCGTGGGCCCACGAGGCAGGGGGCGAGCCCTGTAGGGGTGGGCGCGCCCTGGACCCTCGTGGCCAGGTGCTTGCTCCCCCTGCTGTGTTCTCAGCTCCATATATTCTCAAATATTCCAGAAAAAATCATATTAAATTGGCAGGGCATTTCGAGAACTTTTATTTTCGGGGTATTTTTATATTGCACGGATAATTCAGAAAACAGACAGGAAAATACTATTTTTGCTTTATTTCAACTAAATAACAGAAAGTAGAGAGAGGGTACAGAAGGTTGTGCCTTCTAGTTTCATCCATCTCATGTCATCGAAAGGAATCCACTAACAAGGTTGATCAAGTCTTGTTAACAAACTCATTCCGAATAACATGAAACCGGAGAAATTTCGAATAACACTATGTTACCTCAACGGGGATATGCACATCCCCAATAATAAGAATATCATATTTCTTCTTGATAGTAGGTAGAGGAAATTCAAAACCTCCAAAAATAATTGATGGAATTTTTCCAATAGAATTTATACTATGAACTTGAGGTTGTTTCCTCGGAAAGTGTACCGTATGCTCATTACCATTAACATGAAAAGTGACATTGCCTTTGTTGCAATCAATAACAGCCCCTGCAGTATTCAAAAAAGGTCTTCCAAGAATAATAGACATACTATCATCCTCGGGAATATCAAGAATAACAAAGTCCGTCAAAATAGTAACGTTTGCAACCACAACAGGCACATCCTCACAAATACCGACAGGTATAGCAGTTGATTTATCAGCCATTTGCAAAGATATTTCAGTAGGTGTCAACTTATTCAAGTCAAGTCTACAATATAAAGAGAGAGGCATAACACTAACACCGGCTCCAAGATCACATAAAGCAGTTTTAACATAGTTTCTTTTAATGGAGCATGGTATAGTTGGTACTCCTGGATCCCCAAGTTTCTTAGGTATTCCACCCTTAAAAGTATAATTAGCAAGCATGGTGGAAATTTTAGCTTCCGGTATCTTTCTTTTATTAGTGACAATTTCTTTCATATACTTAGCATAAGGATTCATTTTGAGCATATCAGTCAAACGCATACGCAAAAAGATAGGTCTAATCATTTCAGCAAAGCGCTCAAAATCCTCATCATCCTTTTTCTTGGATGGTTTGGGAGGGAAAGGCATGGGTTTCTGAACCCAAGGTTCCCTTTCTTTACCATGCTTCCTAGCCACAAAAGTCTCTCTTATCATAACGTTGATTCTTTGATTGTGGGTTATCAAGATCAACTGCAGGTTCAATATCTACATCATTATCATTACTAGGTTGAGCATCATCATGAACATCTTCATTAATATTATCACTAGGTTCATGTTCATTACCAGATTGTGTTTCAGCATCAGAAATAGTGATATCATTTGGATTCTCAAGTGGTTCAGCAATAGGTTCACTAGAAGCATGCAGAGTCCTATCATTTTTCTTTTTCTTCTTTTTAGAAGGACTAGGTGCATCTATATTATTTCTCTGAGAATCTTGTTCAATTCTCTTAGGATGGCCTTCAGGATACAAAGGTTCCTGGTCATTTTACCAGTTCTAGTAGCCACTCTAACAGCATAATCATTATTCTTACTATTTAATTTATTGAGCAAATCATTCTGAGCTTTAAGTACTTGTTCTACTTGAGTGGTAACCATAGAAGCATGTTTACTAATGAGTTTAAGTTCGCCTTTAACTCTAGACATATAATCACACAAGTATTCAAGCGTATCAGAATTGTATTTCAATTGTCTACCGAAATAAGCATTGAAGTTTTCTTGTTTGACAACAAAATTATCAAACTCTTCTAAGCATTGTCTAGCAGACTTATAGTGAGGAATATCACCTTCATCAAATCTATAGAGAGAATTTACCTTTACTACCTGTGTCGGGTTATCAAGACCATGAGTTTCTTCAATAGGTGATGGATTAAGATCATATGTTTCTTCAACAGGCGATAAATTAAGACCATGTATTTCTTCAATAGGAGGTAAATTCTTAACATCTTCAGCTTTAATACCCTTTTCTTTCATAGATTTCTTTCCCTCTTGCATATCTTCAAGACTGAGAAATAGAACAACCCTCTTCTTCGGAGTTGGTTTAGGAATAGGCTCAGGAGTTGGCTCAGGAAGTGTCCAATTATTTTCATTTATCAACATATTATTCAATAGAATCTTAGCTTCATCTGGTGTTCTTTCCCTGAAAACAGAACCAGCACAACTATCCAGGTAATCTCTAGAAGCATCGGGTAGTCCATTATAAAAGATATCAAGTATTTCATTTTTCTTGAGAGGATGATCAAGCAAAGCATTAAGTAATTGGAGAAGCCTCCCCCAAGCTTGTGGGAGACTCTCTTCTTCAATTTCACAAAATTATATATTTCCCTTAAGGCAGCTTGTTTCTTATGAGCAAGGAAATATTTAGCAGAGAAGTAATAAATCATATCATGGGGACTACGCACACAACCAGGGTCAAGAGAATTAAACCATATCTTAGCATCACCCTTTAATGAGAACGGAAAATTTTGAAGGATATAAAGGTAGCGGGATTTCTCATCATTAGTGAACAGGGTGGCTATATCATTTAATTTAGTAAGATGTGCCACAACGGTTTCAGATTCATAGCCATAAAAAGGATCAGATTCAACCAAAGTAATTATATCAGGATCAACAGAGAATTCATAATCCTTATCAGTAACATAGATAGGTGAAGTAGCAAAAGCAGGGTCATGTTTCATTCTAGCATTAAGAGATTGCTGCTTCCATTTAGCTAATAACTTCTTAAGATCACTTCTATCATTGCAAGCTAAAATGGCTCTAGCAGATTCTTCATCCAGAACATAACCCTCAGGCACAACAGATAATTCATATTTATTAGGGGGAGAGTCTTCATCATCACTATCTTCAATATTATCAGTTTCAATAATTTCATTCTCTCTAACCCTAGCAAGTTGTTCATCAAGAAATTCACCAAGTGGCACAGTAGTATCAAGCATAGAAGTAGTTTCATCATAAGTATCATGCATAGCAGAAGTGGCATCATCAATAACAAGCGACATATCAGAATGAATAGCAGAAGCAGGTTTAGGTGTCGCAAGCTTACTCAAAACAGAAGGTGAATCAAGTGCAGAGCTAGATGGCAGTTCCTTACCTCCCCTCATAGTTGAGGGATAAATTGTTGTTTTTGCGTCTTTCAAGTTCTTCATAGTGACCAGCAGATATAAATCCCAAGTGACTCAAAGAATAGAGCTATGCTCCCCGGCAACGGCGCCAGAAAATAGTCTTGATAACCCACAAGTATAGGGGATCGCAACAGTTTTCGAGGGTTGAGTATTCAACCCAAATTTATTGATTCGACACAAGGGGAGCCAAAGAATATTCTCAAGTATTAGCAGCTGAGTTGTCAATTCAACCACACCTTGATAACTTAGTATCTGCAGCAAAGTGTTAGGTAGCAAAGTAATATGGAAGTAACGGTAACGAAAGCAAAAGTAATATTTTTGGGTTTTGTAGTGATTGTAACAATAGCAACGGAAAAGTAAATAAGCGAAGAACAATATGTGAAAAGCTCGTAGGCATTGGATCGGTGATGGAGAATTATGTCGGATGCGGTTCATCATGTAACAATCATAACATAGGGTGACACGGAACTAGCTCCAATTCATCAATGTAATGTAGGCATGTATTCCGAATATAGTCATACGTGCTTATGGAAAAGAACTTGCATGACATATTTTGTCCTACCCTCCCGTTGCAGCGGGGTCCTAGCGGAAACTAAGGGATATTAAGGCCTCCTTTTAATAGAGTACCGGAACAAAGCATTAACACATAGTGAATACATGAACTCCTAAAACTACGGTCATCACCGGGAGTGGTCCCGATTATTGTCACTTCGGGGTTGCCGGATCATAACACATAGTAGGTGACTATAGACTTGCAAGATAGGATCAGGAACTCACATATATTCATGAAAACATAATAGGTTCAGATCTGAAATCATGACAAGCGGGCCCTAGTGACAAGCATTAGCATAGCAAAGTCATAGCAACATCAATCTCAGAACATAGTGGATACTAGGGATCAAACCTAACAAAACTAACTTAATTACATGATAAATCTCATCCAACCCATCACCGTCCAGCAAGCCTACGATGGAATTACTCACGCACGGCGGTGAGCATCATGAAATTGGTGATGGAGGAAGGTTGATGATGACGACGACGATGAATCCCCCTCTCCGGAGCCCCGAACGGACTCCAGATCAGCCCTCCCGAGAGGTTTTAGGGCTTGGTGGCGGCTCCGTATCCTAAAACGTAATGAATCCTTCTCTCTTATTTTTTTTCTCCCCAAACACGAATATATGGAGTTGGAGTTGAGATCGGTGGAGCGTCAGGGGGCCCACGAGGCAGGGGGCGCGCCCAGGGGGCAAGTGCGCCCCCCACCCTTGTGGACAGGGTGTGGGCCCCCTAATGTGGATTCTTCTTCCAGTATTTTTAATATTTTCCAAAAATATGTTCCGTGGAGTTTCAGGTCATTCCGAGAACTTTTGTTTCTGCACATAAATAACACCATGGCAATTCTGCTGAAAACAACGTCAGTCCGGGTTAGTTCCATTCAAATCATGCAACTTAGAGTCCAAAACAAGGAAAAAAGTGTTTGGAAAAGTAGATACGACAGAGACGTATCAGTGGTACGTTCCCTACCGAAACCATCATGCTTTTTATGAGACGTTCTGGTTTGTGAGAAGCTTATACCCAAACCTGCCCCAAATGGGACAAAATTTTCACCACGGCATGTTGATGCCGCTCCATGATAGCATGCCAAGTGTCATGAATTTCAGACGAGTTTTGGATTTACTAGAATTTAAAAACCAGGTATCTCAACGTTTTGCCGGCAATCAACAGTGCCCTGGTGTTTGAAATTCATTCCCATCTCTTGCATGGGACGTAAGCATGCACCCAAGGACACACATGTGATTTTTGAACCAACTTTGGTGCACTGGAGCATGTGCTTGTAGTTCAAATTTGAATTATGCACATAAAATGCCTAGAAAACCCAGTTAATGTATAAAAAGGCCAAAGGAACCCCGAAAAATTCATTCCCATTTCTTGCATGGGACCTAAGCATGCACTGAAGGACACGAATTTGATTTTTCAACCAATTTATATGCACCGGAGCATGTGCATGTAGTTTAATTTTGGATTGTGCACCTGAAATGGCTAGAAAACCAGTTTAATGTATAAAATGTCCAAATGAACCCTGAATAATTCCAATTCTTTTAAGACACACATATAGTTGCATGTTCACTGCAGATAAAAGGTCTAGCAATTCAAACAGCGTACATTGCCGCTGTGACCCCATTATGTAATTCAAATCAAGTAGATCCCACACAGTTTATTATCACCAACCGTGTGAGATGTAGTACAAAATATCTTGGAGCACCGTCGGTGTATAGTTCGCCAATGGCTTACGCGAGAAGGTGCGTCGGCTACAGTCCACAACCGGCGTGTCAAGCACACTAGCTCGCTCACCAAAAACTACCGCCTCTGCATCCCTCGCAATCTCGAAAATATTACTGCCTCGTAATCTCAAAAATATCTACCGCCTGGAAGGTTTTAATGTTTGATAGCACACGATTAGTATGTGCGGACCATGTGCGATGTCTGTTACTCCCGCTCTGCTTTAGTCCCTTGATTCAAATTTTCAGTAGCCCCGGCATTTACTCCCGCCTCTGCATCCCTCGCAATCTCAAAAATATCTGCTCGCCCTTGATCCAAATTTTCAGTAGCCCCGCCTTGTTACTCCCGCCTAGTAAAATTTTCAGTTGCCATAGTATTTCCTCAAACACAACCTTGCCCCACCCCCGCCCCCCTCCACACACACCCCAAAACCTCCGCTCACACAGACACACACAACCCTCGAAACCATTGGTAGGTCACCGCCTTCGCCGGCGCCTCCATCCTCAACCTCTGCATGTGTGCCGGGGACCTCGAGGAGCCAATGGCCAAAAAGAGGTTTATCGTGGCCTTTTCGCCCGACGCCGACCGAGGTGGCTGCCGAGGTGTCCCCGTCGTCCTCCGCGGGCCCGATCCGCCATCGCCGGTCCCCCGGTCCGCCCGCCGCCGCGCCCCTACGCCGGTTCGAGGACTTCCCCGTCCTCCCTCGGACCCGGCAGCCGACGAAGTCCTACCTCGGGGTCCGGCAGCGGCGGTGGGGGACATGGGTCACCGAGATTACAAATCAAGAGACCCACACCCACCGGTGGCTCGATAGCTTCCACACGGCCGAGCTCGCGGCCATGGAGTACGACCGCTGGCAGGTCCGCTACCATGGCACGGCGGCTAGGCTCAATTTCCCCTTCGGCACACGTCCGGTCGACCTCGTTCCGCCGGAGCAAGGGTGGTGAGCTCGGCTATGGCGCGGGAGGACCGCGAGGCGTGGGAGCGCCTCGAGGCCGAGGTCGCCGACGAGGCCTACATGCAAGAGCTCCACCGGCAGCACCCGGAGCTCGTGGAGGCAGAGCGGGCAATCTTTGCCAACGTGGAGGGCAGCAAGCTTATCGCGCTCTCCTCCAATGATGAGGTCGAAGGCGGCTAGGACAGCGGCGAGGAGGGCGGCGAGGTTATCGCGCTCTCCTCCAATGATGAGGTCAAAGGCGCCGCGACAGCAGCGCGGAGGGCGTCGAGGTGGGCCCCAAGGACGAGGAGATCGACGTCGACGAGTGGAGGAGTGCCTTCCCCAACAACCCCGACGACGGTACCGGCACGGACCCGGCTCGCGGCACACCGTACATGACGAGGAAGGATTGGCTCGACCTCTACTTCGACGGAAAGTAGTTTAGCTTAGTTTAAATTTATGTTTTATGTTCGGTTATGCAAAACTATCTATGTTTATGTTTGAATGCATGCTACTTACGGTTGAACCTGCTTTGACCTTGATCAAATTGAAGTTTACAACCTTAACTTTAGGGGATCGACTAGAAAAGGCCAAAAATTGCTGGAGTATATATATATATATCCACTAAGGGTTTTAGTCCTTTAACTTTTTAAGGATCGCCTAGAGATGTCCTTATGACTTGTTTATTTCAGTTCTTCACAATGTGATGCTCTATATGTGCAACTATTTGCCCTGCAGTTCAATTTCATCAATAACTGTTTGAACAATACCACTATGAATTACGATATTTGGTTGTTGTTAAGGATATTGCAATTAACATGCCTTTTCGTTTTTCAATTGTTGTTTAGCAACATGCATTGTATTGAATGACTAAATATGCAATCCCAGGCTACATAGCAACAAGGAAGAGTGTTACCTTAATGTTCTGATGATGTCTAGATACACATGTAATAAAATCTTATATAATGGGATGGATGGAGTGTTGTACTACATCATTTTTCAATTGTTGTTTAGCTTCTAATATTAACTTGGTGCTTTTAGGTACATATATCATTGCCAAAGATCCGCACTTCTACCCTTTCTGCGTATGGGGCAATGAGATATTCATGAACCAGCATCAAGTGAGGAAACTGATAAATATTGTTATGAAAATGGGTCAAAAGATGTTAATCGAACTATTTGTTTACACTTTATGCAAGACAACAGTGAACTGCAGGATGGTAAGTAAGAACCCTGTAGCCTTGTTTTTACTGCCCGTAATGAGCTGTGTTAGATGACAATATCTGAATCTTTTTTCTTTTGAAGTGGATCCTGAAGCAGTTTACTCAAGATTACCTCTCAAACTACATGATTGGCGGCCGGCCATCACAAGGGGTTGGACTAGAGTCCTGCATGCCTTCTGCATCCAGGAGAGCACAATAGGGCCATTTCGCTTCACCTTGTTCAGCAACCGGGATGTCTGTCGCCTCTTTCTTTACCATCTATAATAGTACAAGTATAGAACCCTGGTTCATCATTCTTTATTTGGTGCTTATGTAATTCCTAAACATATGTACCTGTGAATCGAATAATGCATTGGTTGTTTGAACCTGATGGATATGAATAAAGCTATAGCCTACTTTCAAGTTTAAATTAGGTACAATTTTAAATAGCAGCAATTAAATTAGGGCGAAATTACGTTGTGCAGGTCATTACGGCACACACGGTTGGTAAAACACAAACATTTGCGATATACACCATGATCTGAGATGGTTCACAGAGAGGAAACGTGTGCAAGCATGCACACAGTTGCCGTTTGCAAAGCATGTGTGATGTGAGACACTATCACATACGGTGCGGGAAAACTAAATGTGTGTGATTATCTACCTATCGTACACGGTTTATAATCCTAAACTGTTTGTGATGTGCCAGGCATCATAATACTCCCGTGCCTGGAATCTGCCTGGAAAGCTCTCGTGCCTGGAATCTGCCTGGTTTTAGGTAAACCCACAAAACTCCGACTGCGATGGCAATGCAAGCACAAACGAGTAGCAAGGATGAAGCGTTTGGGATATTCGAGATATCGGAAACGGTTATATAGGGGCAACTGTATGCATCAAGGCTCCCTATTCCCGACGGTTTCTGGGTCGTGTGGGAAGGACCCCCCTATCGCCCACACTCACTTGGCGACAGTTCCAAATGCCGTCACGGAAAGGGGTTAAAAACCATTTGTATAGCACCGACGTGCACCAGTGCAAAGAAATACAATCAATTAAAGAATAATTATCTCAACAAGATTCTCACCCTACGAATTATTGGGACGCCTTCTAGGTAAAGTTGACTCTTCTTTAGTCCCTTTATTATCAATCTTAATTTTACTAAACAAAGAATCAATAGAAGAAACACCAATCACTTTAAGATCTTCCATCATTTTTATGAAAGCAATCACTTGAAAATGCCTTTTCTAACAATTCTCTTCTATCTCTAAGCATAGCGGTTCTTTTCTTACTTTCATCCATAGAAACGTATAAAGCTTTAATTGATTCTTCTACCTTAGGCACAAAATTTTTCATCTTGAGGTTTTCTACATCATGCGAAATTCTATCAATGCTTCTAGACATATCATCAATCTCACTCAACTTTTCTTCTATCGTCGTATTAAAATTCTTTTCAGCATTGATATATTCTTTAATATTATTCTCAAGATTAGAGGTGTTCCTATTATTATTATAAGAAGGTTTACCATAGGAATTACCATAATTATTAGAGGAATTTCCCAGAAAAGGTCTAGGATTAAAATTACCTCTATAAGCATTGTAAATAAAATTGTTTCGCAAAACAAAATTCACATCTACGGCATCACTATTTTGCTCAATCAAAGTAGACAAAGGCACATCATTAAGATCAATAGGAGAATTTTTATTAGCAACCAACTTCATAAGAGCATCAACTTTTTCACTCAAAGAATTTATTTGTTCTACCGAATTGACTTTTTTTACTAGTAGGAGCTCTTTCGGTATGCCATTGTGAATAATTTGCCATAATATTATCAAGAAATTTAGTAGCTTCACCCAAAGTTATTTCCGTAAAAGTACCCCTCTCGCATAATTTTTTTGTATGATCATCCATATATTTAAACCATGAGTAGGACAATTGCTTAGCATCAATTTCATTCTTTCCCAAGATTGCGCAACATGTTCATGCTCAGGTTACTTAAATTCATAATTTGTGTCCTAAGGGAAATAATTTTCGCAGGCGGAAAATACTTAGTAGTGAAAGCATCCTTGCACTTATTCCAAGAATCGATACTATTGCGAGGCAAAGAAGAAAACCAAATTTTTGCACGATCTCACAAAGAAAACGGAAATAATTTCAACTTCACAATATCATTGTCCACATCTGTTTTCTTTTGCATATTGCATAATTCCCCGAATGTGTTAAGATGGGACACGGCATCCTCATTAGGAGTACCAGAAAATTGATCTTTCATAACAATTCAACAAAGCCGCATTAATATCACAAGACTCCGCACTAGTGGCGGGTGGAGCAATCGGAGTGCTAATAAAATCATTGTTGTTGGTGTTGAAGAAATCACACAATTTGGTGTTCTCTTGAGTCATTGTGACTATGCAACAAGATTGCACTCAAAAACAGATTTGACGAAAAAATGACGAATGGAAAAGAGGGCGAATAAAACGGCAAATTTTTTGTGAAGTGGGGGAGAGGAAAACGAGAGGAAAATGGAAAACAATGTAAATTGCAAGGAGATCTGATTTCTGATTAGGAACCTGGTAGATGTTGATGATGTCTCCCCGGTAACGGTGCCAGAAATTCCTTTTGATGCGGCTTGAACTACGTCGATATTTCCCCAAAGAGGAAGGGATGATGCAACACAGTTACGGTAGGTATTTCCCTCAGTGATGAGACCAAGCTTATCGAACCAGTAGGAGAACCACGCAACACCACATAAATAGCTCATGTACGCAAAGAACAATTACTTGCAACCCTGCGTAAGAGAGGGGTTTTCAATCCTCACGGGTAAAAAGATAGGTAAGCTTGTAGTAGATTAGATAAATAGATCTCGGGGGAACGTGAGATAAAATAAATTATAATAAATTGCAGCAAGGTATTTTTGTATTGTTAGATTAATAGATCTGAAAATAAAAGCAAATAAAAATAGATCGCGAAGGCAAATATAATAAAGAAGAGACCTGGGGCCGTAGATTTCACTGGTGGCTTCTCTCGAGAAAAATAGCATACGGCGGGTAAACAAATTACTGTTGGGCAATTGATAGAACTTCAAGTAATCATGACGATATCCAGGCAATGATCATTATATAGGCATCACGTCCAAGATTAGTAGACCGACTCCTGCCTGCATCTACTACTATTACTCCACACATCAACAGCTATCCAGCATGCATCTAGTGTATTAAGTTCATGGAGAACCAGCGTAATGCAATAAGAACGATGACATGATGTAGACAAGATCTATTTATGTAGAAATATACCCCATCTTGTTATCCTTAATAGCAATGATACATACGTGTCGGTTCCCCTTCTGTCACTGGGATCAAGCACCATAAGATCGAACCCATCACAAAGCACCTCTTCCCATGGCAAGAAAAATCGATGTAGTTGGCCTAACTAAACCAAAGATTCAAAGAAGAAATACGAGGCTATAAGTAATCATGCATATAAGAGATCAAAGAAAGTCAAATAACTTTCATGGATAAAAACATAGATCTGATCATAAACTCAAAGTTCATCGGATCCCAACAAACACACCGCATAAAGAGTTACATCAAATAGATCTCCAAGAGACCATTGTATTGAGAATCAAAAGAGAGAGACAGAGGAAGCCATCTAGCTACTAACTACGGCCCCGTAGGTCTACAATGAACTACTCACGCATCATCGGAGAGGCACCAATGAGGATGATGAACCCCTCCGTGATGGTGTCTAGATTGTATCGGGTGATTCTGGAACTTGCGGCGGCTGGAATTGATATTCGTCGACTCCCCTAGGGATTCTGGAATATTGGGGTATTTATATAGCAAAGAGGCGGTGCGGGAGGCCACTGAGGTGGGCACAACCCACCTGGGCGCGCCTGGGCCCCCAGGCGCGGCCCAGGCGTGCCCTGGTGGGTTGTGCTCCCCTCGGAGCCCCCCTCTGGTACTTCTTTGGCCCAACAGGTGTCTTCTGGTCCAGAAAAAATCTCCAAAAAGTTTCGCTGCGTTTGGAGTCCGTTTGGTATTAATTTTCTATGAAGTAAAAAACAAGCAAAAAAACAACAACTCGCACTGGGCACTATGTCAATAGGTTAGTTCGAAAAAATGATATAAAGTTGCCATAAAATGATTGTAAAACATCCAAGAATGATAATATAACAGCATGGAACAATAAAAAATTATAGATACGTTGGAGACGTATCAGTCAACACCAAGGCCGAACTAGATGCGTGATACGCCTCTAACGTATCTATAATTTTTTATTATTCCATGCTGTTTTATTATCAATCTTGGATGTTTTATAACATTTTATAGTCATTTTATATCATTTTTGGTACTAACCTATTGACATAGTGCCAAGTGCCAGTTGTTGTTTTCTGCATGTTTTTTACATCGCACGAAATCAATATCAGACGGAGTCCAAATGCCATGAAACTTCATAGAGATTTTTTATGGACCAGAAGGACATGGTTGGCCCTGGCTATGCATGGGGGAGTCCCGAGGAGGGGACAACCCACCAGGGCGTGCCAGGAGGCCCAGGCGTGCCCTGGTGGGTTGTGCCCACCTCGGGTGCCCCCCAGACCGCCTCTTTGCTCTATAAATACCCCAAAAATCCAAGAACCCTAGGGGAGTCGACGAAATATTCATCCAGCCGCCGTATAGTCCAAAACCACCAGATCCAATCTAGACACCATCTCGGATGGGGTTCACCACCTCCATTGGTGCCTCTCCGATGATGCGTGAGTAGTTCTTTGTAGACCTTCGGGTCCGTAGTTAGTAGCTAGATGGCTTCCTCTCTCTTGCTGAATTCTCAATACAATGGTCTCTTGGACATCCATATGATGTAACTCTTTTTGCGGTGTGTTTGTTGGGATCTCATGAACTTTGAGTTTATGATCAGATCTATCTTTTTATATCCATGAAAGTTATTTGAGTTTCTTTGATCTCTTATATGCATGATCTCTTATAGCCTCATATTTCTTCTCCGATATTTGGGTTTTGTTTGGCCAACTTGATTATTTATCTTCCAATGGGAAGAGGTGCTTTGTAGTGTGTTCGATCTTACGGTGTTGATCCGAGTGACAGAAAGGGAAATGACACGTATGTATCGTTGCTACTAAGGACAAAACGATGGGGTCTATCTCTACATTGATATGTCTTGTCTACATCATGTCATCATTCTTATTGCATTACTCCGTTTCTCCATGAACTTAATACACTAGATGCATGCTGGATAGCGGTCGATGTGTGGAGCAATAGTAGTAGATGCAGGCAGGAGTCGGTCTACTAATCTTGGACGTGATGCCTATATAATGATCATTGCCTGGATATCGTCATAATTATTTGATGTTCTATTAATTGCCCAACAGTAATTTGTTTAACCACCATTTGCTATTTTTCTCGAGAGAAGCCACTAGTGAAATCTACGGCCCCCGGGTCTTCTTTCTCATATTTGCCTTTGCGATCTACTTTTTCCTTGCATGTATTTATAGATCTATTAAACCAAAAATACAAAAATACCTTTCTGCGTTTTATTTCTATTAATTTTATTTGGCGTTCGATCTATCAATCTACTACAATTTATCTCACGTCTGTTTGCCTATCTTGAGGCCCCGTACCCCAGAAAGGATTGACAACCCCATTAACACGTCGGGTTGCGAGGATCTGTTATCTGTGTGCAGGGGTTGTTTACATTGTGTTGCTTGGTTCTCCTACTGGTTCGATAACCTTGGTTTCATATCTGAGGGAAATACCTACCGCCGCTTAGCTGCATCATCCCTTCCTCTTTGGGGAAATACCGACGTAGCTTCAAGCGACATCAAAAGGAATATCTGGCGCCGTTGCCGGCGAGGACCTTCAACATATACCAGGTTCCTAATCACAAGTCTCATCTTCTCGAAATTTACATTATTTGCCACTTGCCTCTCGTTTTCCTCTCCCCCACTTCACAAAAATTTGCCATTTTATTCGCCTCTCTTTTTTCGTTCGCCGTTTTCTTGCCGGGTTTGTTTTTTAGTGCAATCTTGTTGTGTGGTCTTCATGACTCAAGAGAACACCAAGTTATGTGATTTCTCAATACCAACAACAATGATTTTATTGGCACTCCGATTGCTCCTCCCGCCACTAGTGCGGAGTCTTGTGATATTAATACTGATGTGCTGAATCTTGTTATGAAAGATCAATTTTACGGTACTTCTAATGAGGATGCCGCGTCCCATCTTAATACCTTCATGGAATTATGCGATATGCAAAAGAAAAAAGATGTGGACAATGATCTGGTGAAGATGAAATTATTTCCGTTTTCTTTGCGTGATTCTGCAAAAAATTGGTTTTTTTCTTTGCCTCGCAATAATATCAATTCTTGGAATAAGTGCAAAGATGCTTTTATCACTACTATTTCCCTTAGAACCCAGATCATGAATTTCAAGCAACTTGAACATGAGCATGTTGCACAATCTTGGGAAAGGATGGAAATGAAGCTAAGGAATTTCCCAACTCATGGGATAAATCTTTGGATGATCATACAAAAAATTTATGCGGGGTTGAATTTTGTTTCTCGTAATCTTTTAGATTTTGCCGCGTGTGGAACTTTTATGGAAATTACTTTGGGTGAAGACACCAGATCGCTTGATAATATCATGGCAAATTATTCACAATGGCATACCGAAAGAGCTCCTACTAGTAAAAAAGTTAATTCGGTTGAAGAAATTTCTTCTTTGAGTGATAAAGTTGATGCTCTTATGAAAATGGTTGCTAGTAAAAGTGCTCCTATTGATTTTAATGATGTGCCTTTGTCTACTTTGATTGAGCAAAATAGTGATACCATAGATGTGAATTTTATCTCTCAAAATGATTTCAACAACAATGCTTATAGAGGTAATTTTAATCCTAGGCCTTTTCCTAGTAATTCCTCTAATAATTATGGTAATTCCTATGGAAATCAATCTTATAATAATAATAGGAACACCTCTGATCTTGGGAATAATATTAAAGAATTTATCAATACGCAAAATGTTTTCAACACTTCCATAGAGGAAAAGTTGAGTAAGATTGATGATTTGTCTAGAAGTATTGATAGAATTGCTCATGATGTGGAAAATCTCAAGATGAAATTTTTTGTGCCTAAGGATGATGAATCAATTATATCTCTTTATGTTTCTATGGATGAAAGTAGGAAAAGAACTACTATGCTTAGAGCTAAAAGAGAATCTTTAGAAAAAAGTTAAGATTGATGAGAAAGGGACTGGAGAAGAGTCAACTTTAGGTAGAAGGCGTCCCAATATTTTGGAGGGACTGGAGAAAGGGACTAGAGAAGAGTCAACTTTAGGTAGAAGGCGTCCCAATATTTTGGAGGGTCAAAATCTTGTTGAGAAAATTGATGAAAGTGGGTTTGGAGAGGTCAAAACTTTAACTAGTGATGTGCCCACTCTTTTGGATTACAAAGACTTTAATTACGATAGTTGATCTTTGCTTGATTGTATTTATTTGTTGCAATCCATGTTAAATTCACCCCATGCTTATGAACAAAACAAAGCTTTTACTAAACATATTGTTGATGCTATGATGAAAGCTTTGGAAGAAAAGTTGGAATTAGAAGCATCAGTTCCTAGAAAATTGCATGATGAATGGGAACCTACTATCAAAGTCAATATTAAAAATTATGAGTGTTTTGCTTTGTGTGACTTGGGTGCTAGTGTTTCTACAATTCCGAAAACTTTATGTGATGTGCTTGGTCTTGCCAATATTGAATCGTGTTCTTTGAATTTGCACTTTGCGGATTCTACTATTAAAAAGCCTATGGGAAGAATTAATGATGTTCTTATTCTTGCAAATAGGAATTATGTGCCCATAGATTTTATTGTTCTTGATATTGACTGCAATCCGTCTTGTCCAATTATTCTTGGTAGACCGTTTTTACGCACCATCGGTGCCGTGATTGATATAAAAGAAGGCAATATTAAGTTCCAATTTCCTTTGAGGAAGGGTACAGAACACTTTCCTAGAACAAAAATTAGGCCACTATATGAATCAATCATGAGGGCATCTTATCGATCTCGAACCAAAGATGACAAAACTTAGATCCTTGCTTTATGCCTAGCTAAGGGCTTGGGAGGCAACCCAATGAATAAAATTTATTTTTGCTTTTTTCTTTCTGTTCTTGTGTGTTTGCAAAATTATGATACTGTTATAATTTGTGTTTTTTGTGTTTTAATTAGTGTTTGTGCCAAGTAAAGCCTATAGGATCTTCTTGGGTGATAGTTGTTTGATCTTACTGAAAAACAGAAACTTTGCGCTCATGATTTTTTTCATAAATCACAGAAAGAGCTTTTGCCATGATTCTTTTTGCATAAGATTAATATACAAATTATCCTGGTCGTCCTATTTTTTCAGAATTTTTGGAGTTATAGAAGTATTCGAAAAAGTCAGATTGCTATAGACTGTTCTGTTTAGACAGATTCTGTTTTCTTTGTGGTGTGTGCTTATTTGATGGCTCTATTGTCTTCTTTGATGAGTTTTTCCCATAGAAAAGTTGGAATGTAGTAGATATAATACAAAAACAAAATATGAATTGGTTTGATACAGTGCTTATAGTAGTGGTTTGCTTTCTTATGCTAACGGATCGCACGAAGGTTTTGTTGAGTTTTGTGTGATTGAAGTTTTCAAGTTTTGGGTTATCTTGCGATGGATGAAAGAAGGATAGAAGAGCCTAAGCTTGGGTATTCCCCGGCATCGCAAGCTATTATCCAAGAATGAGCAACCAACTAAGCTTGGGGATGCCCCCGAGTGGCATCCCCTCTTTCTTCTAACGACTATCGGTATTTTACTCGAAGCTATTTTTTATTCGCCACATGATATGTGTTTTGCTTGGAGCGCCTTGTATGATATGAGTCTTTGCTTGTTTTATTTTGTGTTTTAAGTCATCAATCCTTGCTGGACACACCTATTTGAGAGAGCCAAAATTATTTCATGACTTGTTAGAATTGCTCTTTGTGCTTCACTTAAATCTTTTATGAGCTAGGACTTGCTCTAGTGCTTCACTTATATCTTTTGAGCACGGTGTTCTTAATATTTTTGAAGAAATACTCTCTTGCTTCACTTAGATTTATTTGAGAGCTAGTAAAAAATTTGAAGAAATTCTCTCTTGCTTCACTTAAATTATTTTGAGAGAAATAAAAAAATTATGCTCATGATCTTCACTTATATTTGCTTGAGCTTATGAAAAGCAACACATGAAAATTAGTCCCAAAGTGATAGATATCCAAGAAGGATAAGTAAAAAACTTTCATGAAGATCATTGGACAAAATAAACTTGATTCTTAGTAATACTTTTGAGATATGATGATGTGATATGTGAGTTGTGTTGATGAGTAATTAGGCTTTAGTAAGAATATTGGTGTTAAGGTTTGTGATTCCCTATGCAAGTACGAAAGTCAATAGTCATGCATTAAAATTATATCCTACTGGTGGTGCATTATTCGGTGTTAATTATGCTTAATGCTTGCTTATGAGATTATTCGTTTCTTGGTTGGTCGCTTCTCAATCTTTTTGCTAGCCTTCATTTTGCACCAAGTATGATCTCTACTTGTGCATCCAAAATCCTTTAAACCAGTTTTGCCACATGAGTCCACTATATCTACCTATATGCGGTATTCTTTTGCCGTTCTAAGAAAATTTGCATGTGCCGTCTCTAATTTTCAAAATAAACTTCTCTTTTGTGTATTTGTTTCGCTCGCGGAGCGGTGACGGGTGGCTAATATTTTCCATGCTAGATGTATTATTCTCACGAAGAGTGTTTACTCACTTGTCATTGCACAAGAGTAAGGGAAAGGTTTTAGGGATGCCCAGCCCCAAAATGCAAAAATGAATTTACTTTATGTTGTCAAATAATAAATTCCTTGGAAAGTGTTGGTATGGAGGGCAACCGTGGATACGGCTAGCCATGGAAAGTGAAAGTATGGTGGACAAGGGAATAAACTTTATTTTCTGTTTGGGAACCGCCTATGGGCTATGGCATATCTAGCATGGAAAGTGTTGGGAACTCTAAGTCATTTTTGTTGGTAGGATGGATACACCTCCCAAAATGTTTTTTATCTCTAATTTTTTGCATTGAGCTCTGGCACCTCTACAAATCCCTACTTCCCTCTGCGAAGGGCCTTTCTTTTACTTTATGTAATTTTTATTTTTGAATTTGAGTCTACATATTCTCTTACAAAAGCACCAACTAAGAGGCAATATGATCATACTTGAGTATTGGGTGTAGCTAATATGCGAGTGTGCTTCATGAATGGATCAATGTTTGAGCATGATGGGCTAGGGATAACTTATTTTAGCGTTGATATTTTGAAAGACATGGTTGCTTGTTGATATGCTTGATTATCTAAATTATTATGTCAAAACTAGACTATTGCTTTGAATCGCACAAAAGTTCAAATGTCCATGCTATAAAGAAAAGAATATGATATGACATGATAAACAGCACTCCACATCAAAAATTCTGTTTTAATCACTTACCTACTCGAGGACGAGCAGGAGTTAAGCTTGAGGATGCTGATACGTCTCCAACGTATGTATAATTTTTGATTGTTCCATGCTGTTTTATTATCAATTTTGGATGTTTTATAATCATTTTATAGTCATTTTATATCATTTTTTGGTACTAACCTATTGACATAGTGCCAAGTGCCAGTTGCTGTTTTCTGCATGTTTTTTACATCGCATGAAATCAATATCAGACGGAGTCCAAATGCCACGAAACTTCACGGAGATTTTTATGGACTAGAAGGAACATGTTGGGCCCTGGCTGTGCCTGGGGGGGGGGGTCCTGAGGAGGGGATAACCCACCAGGGCACACCAGGAGGCCCAGGCGCGCCCTGGTGGGTTGTGCCCACCTCGGGTGCCTCCCGGACCGCCTCTTTGCTCTATAAATACCCCAAAAATCCCAGAACCCTAGGGGAGTCAACGAAATATTCATCCAGCCGCCGCAGAGTCCAGAACCACCAGATCCAATCTAGACACCATCTCGGATGGGGTTCACCACCTCCATTGGTGCCTCTCCGATGATGCGTGAGTAGTTCTTTGTAGACCTTCGGGTCCGTAGTTAGTAGCTAGATGGCTTCCTCTCTCTTGCTGAATTCTCAATACAATGGTCTCTTGCGGATCCATATGATGTAACACTTTTTGCAGTGTGTTTGTTGGGATCTGATGAACTTTGAGTTTATGATCAGATCTATCTTTTTATATCCATGAAAGTTATTTGAGTTTCTTTGCTCTCTTATATGCATGATCTCTTATAGCCTCGTATTTCTTCTCCGATATTTGGGTTTTGTTTGGCCAACTTGATCTATTTATCTTGCAATGGGAAGAGGTGCTTTGTAGTGGGTTCGATCTTACGGTGCTTGATCCGAGTGACAGAAAGGGAAACGACACGTATGTATCGTTGCTACTAAGGATAAAACGATGGGGTCTATCTCTACATAGATATATCTTGTCTACATCATGTCATCGTTCTTATTGCATTACTCCGTTTCTCCATGAACTTAACGCACTAGATGCATGCTAGATAGCGGTCGATTTGTGGAGTAATAGTAGTAGATGCAGGCAGGAGTCGGTCTACTAATCTTGGACGTGATGCCTATATAATGATCATTGCCTGGATATCGTCATAATTATTTGAAGTTCTATCAATTGCCCAACAGTAATTTGTTTACCCACCGTTTGCTATTTTTTTCGAGAGAAGCCACTAGTGAAATCTACGGCCCCCGGGTCTTCTTTCTAATATTTGCCTTAGCGATCTACTTTTTCCTTGCATTTATTTTTAGATATATTAAACAAAAATACCTTGCTGCGTTTTATTTCTATTTATTTTATTTGGTGTTCGATCTATCAATCTTACTACAATTTATCGCACGTTCGTTTGCCTATCTTGGGGCAACGTACCCCGGAAGGGATTGACAGCCCCTTTAACACGTCGGGTTGCGAGGATTTGTTATCTGTGTGCAAGGGCTGTTTACGTTGTGTTGCTTGGTTCTCCTACTGGTTCGATAACCTTGGTTTCATATCTGAGGGAAATACCTACCGCTGCTGTGCTGCATCATCACTTCCTCTTTGGGGAAATACCGATGTAGCTTCAAGCGACATCAAGGCGGCTCGAAAAGCCACCAGCGGTTTGTCTGGTAAGTAGAAAGGTTGTGTCACAATGCGTAGAAAGGATATATGGTGTATGCATTAACACCATGTTCTCCATACAGCCGCAAGCGAATTGCGGAAGGAGCTGGAGACTGGCAAACGGGTGCTGGCGCGGAGTCATGAGGAGAAAAGTGAGCTCAAAGTAGAAAATCAGCGAAAAACCAAGGAAATTGAGGTTTTAAAATATCAGCTGGCACAAGCCTTGGAGGAGAACCAAAAACTCAAAGGCGGCATGTTTGGTGAGTATCGATTTTGACTGGCCATTGGTGTGATCATCATAACGTGGTAATAACGATATGCCATACCTTGTGTCTAGGCCTCCTAACTGGGCAGCCCGAGGAAGAGGTCAGTTCCTACAGTGGAAACCTATTAAAGGAACTAGCCAAGGCACACGAGAAGGCTCGGAAGGCCATGAAGAGCATGGTCAAGGCGCTATGGCCGTCGGATGCGCATTCGGAGAGTATGGCCGAGCTGGCTGGACGCTTTAAAGGAGCTCGGCGGCGTCTTGAATTGTGGAAGATCTCAATTTGTCGAGAGGGGGTGTGCAAGGCCTGCGCGATGGTAAAGACCTGTTACACCAAACTGGACCAGGAGCATATGGCTCAAGTTGGACTAGTGGGCCCTGACGGTCAAGAGATACCCCTCAATTTGGTGTATGAAGATGTGATGCCTGCTGCTCGCTATTCGCAGCGAGATTGTGCTTTAGACCGCGTGATAGACAATGTCGATCAGGAGTAGTTTTGTCAACTCTATGTATCTATGTACTTTACATTGACTGAGCTCGATCCATGCCTTTTTTTATTTTTAAAGAATGTTGTCTTAACTGGCCATCGGCTTCTACCTCCCCGACCAGTGATCCGGAAGTGTTCCGTACTACGTGCCTTGGGAAACAAGGAAACACTTCGGGTAACCAGGCAATACGGCCATCTGGCTTGAACAGACGAAACATGTGCGAAGAGTTATGTTATATTACTGTTTAACGTAAGAAACATTTTCCGATGAAAATAGTTCCTCCAAGGGTTCCTTTCTGCAGGCAAAATTATAACCCGGATACGTAAGATCAACAGAAACCAATGGCTTCGAAAAATCCTGGTGGTGAGCGCGAGGCCATATTCACTTCCCTTGGGCCGACTTATTATATTCTATAAGAGCGCTAGCTTTCAGCTTCACCCGTCTGACGTACGGTCCCGGATGACCTGGTCGTAACAATTGCAGAGTGCTCACATTACTCCCTAGCCGAACAGTCGGGGACGTAGGGGTAAACACAGGAGCCAGGCAACCCAGCTTGGCTTAAAATATATGAGAAGGATGCAATCAGAACAAATGCGATTTGTATATTATTCGGCTATTTTAAGGGAGCCCCCATGTAAAGTTGGGTGGTACATCCAATGATGTATATAGTATGAGCATAGAATGGTTCGGTTTAGCCGAACACTCGCCATATCGAAACAGGAAAGAAAAAAGAAAGAAGAGATAAGGATGTATGTCAAACTCAGGCGTAAAAGCACTGCAGCCGGCTACGTTCCACGGGTTCAGTCATCGGACGGGCGGCGAAGACGATATGCTCCTCCTGTAAGTACTTCATCAATGATGTACGGGCCCTCCTGTAAGTACTTCATCAATGATGTACGGGCCCTCCCATTTTTTGGGGAGCTGGAGTACGAGATCTCCCACGGTGTATGTCTTTGTCCGAACTTCACGGTTTTGGTAGCGCCGTGCTTGCTATTGATAGAATGCGGATCGAGCCCGGGCTATATCCCATTCTTCCTCAAGAGCGTCCAAATCATCCTGCCGATCCAGCTCGGCTTCCCTTTCTTCGTGCATGCGCACTCTAGGTGCGTGATGGATGAGGTCGCATGGGAGGACAGCTTCCGCACCGTATACCATAAAAAATGGTGTGTATCCGGTTGATCGGTTAGGAGTAGTGCGCAGCCCCCATAATATGGAATCGAGTTCCTCAACCCAATGGCAGTCTGATTGTTTAAGTGATCGGACCAGGCGAGCCTTGATGCCGCTCATAATGAGCCCGTTGGCCCGTTCTACCTGTCCATTGGTTTGTGGGTGGTGCTACCTCTTGAGCACTGCGTTGGTTTTCCCTTGAAGAGGAAAGGGTGATGCAGCAAAGTAGCGTAATTATTTCCCTCGGTTTTTGAGAACCAAGGTATCAATCCAGTAGGAGGCCACGCATGAGTCCCTTGCACCTACACAAACAAATAAATCCTCGCAACCAATGCGATAAGGGGTTGTCAATCCCTACACGGTCACATACGAGAGTGAGATCTGATAGATATGATAAGATAATATTTTTGGTATTTTTATGATAAAGCTGCAAAGTAAAGAAAGTAAAATAAAAACGGCGCCAGAAATAGCTTGTTGTCGGGAGATTAATATGATGGAAAATAGACCCCGGGGCCATAGGTTTCACTAGTGGCTTCTCTCATGAGCATAAATATTACGGTGGGTGAACAAATTACTGTTGAGCAATTGACAGAATTGAGCATAGTTATGAGAATATCTAGGTATGATCATGTATATAGGCATCACGTCCGAGACAAGTAGACCGACTCCTGCCTGCATCTACTACTATTACTCCACACATCGACCGCTATCCAGCATGCATCTAGAGTATTAAGTTCATAAGAACAGAGTAATGCTTTAAGTAAGATGACATGATGTAGAGGGATAAACTCATGCAATATGATATAAACCCCATCTTGTTATCCTCAATGGCAACAATACAATATGTCCCTTGCTGCCCCTACTGTCACTAGGCAAGGACACCGCAAGATTGAACCCAAAGCTAAGCACTTCTCCCATTGCAAGAAAGATCAATCTAGTAGGCCAAACCAAACTGATAATTCGAAGAGACTTGCAAAGATAACCAATCATACGTAAAAGTATTCAGAGAAGATTCAAATATTGTTCATAGATAAACTTGATCATAAACCCACAATTCATCGGTCTCAACAAACAAACTGCAAAAGAAGATTACATCGAATAGATATCCACGAGAGAGGGGGAGAACATTGTATTGAGATCCAAAAAGAGAGAAGAAGCCATCTAGCTAATAACTATGGACCCGAAGGTCTGAGGTAAACTACTCACACATCATCGAAGAGGCTATGGTGTTGATGTAGAAGCCCTCCATGATCGATGCCCCCTCCGGCGGAGCTCCGGAACAGGCCCCAAGATGGGATCTCACGGGTACAGAAGGTTGCGGCGGTGGAATTAGGTTTTTGGCTCTGTATCTGGTAGTTTGGGGGTACGTAGGTATATATAGGAGGAAGGAGTACGTCGGTGGAGCAACAGGGGGCCCAGGAGGGTGGAGGGCACGCCCAGGGGGGTAGACGCGCCCCCCTACCTCGTGCCCTCCTGGTTGATGTCTTGACGTAGGGTCCAAGTCCTCTGGATCACGTTCGTTCTGAAAATCACGTTCCCGAAGGTTTCATTCCGTTTGGACTCCATTTGATATTCTTTTTCTGCGAAACTCTGAAATAGGCAAAAAACAGCAATTCTGGGCTGGGCCTCCGGTTAATAGGTTAGTCCCAAAAATAATATAAAAGTGTATGATAAAGCCCAATAATGTCCAAAACAGAATATAATATAGCATGGAACAATCAAAAATTATAGATACGTTGGAGACGTATCAAGCATCCTCAAGCTTAATTCCTGCTCATCCTCGAGTAGGTAAATGATAAAAACAGAATTTTTGATGTGGAATGCTACTTGGCCTAATTTCAATGTAATTCTTCTTAATTGTGGTATGAATATTCAGATCCGAAAGATTCAAGACAAAAGTTTAATATTGACATAGAAATAATAATACTTCAAGCATACTAACTAAGCAATTATGTCTTCTCAAAATAACATGGCCAAAGAAAGTTCATCCCTACAAAATCATATAGTTTAGTCATGCTCCATTTTCGTGACACAAGAATGCTCTCGTCATGCACAACCCCGATGACAAGCCAAGCAATTGTTTCATACTTTAGTAATCTCAAACTTTTTCAACCTTCACGCAATACATGAGCGTGAGCCATGGATATAGCACTATGGGTGGAATAGAATATAATGATGGGGGTTATGTGGAGAAGACAAAAAGGGAGAAAGTCTCACATCAACAAGGCTAATCAATGAGCTACGGAGATGCCCATCGATTGATGTTAATGCAAGGAGTAGGGATTGCCATGCAACGGATGCACTAGAGCTATAAATATATGAAAGCTCAACAAAAGAAACTAAGTGGGTGTGCATCCAACTTGCTTGCTCACGAAGACCTAGGGCATTTGAGGAAGCCCATTGTTGGAATATACAAGCCAAGTTCTATAATGAAAAATTCCCACTAGTATATGAAAGTGACAAAATAAGAGACTCTCTATCATGAAGATTATGGTGCTACTTTGAAGCACAAGTGTGGTAAAAGGATAGTAACATTGTTCCTTCTCTCTTTTTCTCTCATTTTTTTGGGCCTTCCTTTTTTTATGGCCTTTCTCTCTTTTTATTATTATTCCTCACTTGGGACAATGCTCTAGAAAATGATGATCATCACACTTCTATTTATTTACAACTCAATGATTACAACTCGATACTAGAACAAAGTATGACTCTATATGAATGCCTCCGGCGGTGTACCGGGATATGCAATGAACCAAGAGTGACATGTATGAAAGAATTATGAATGGTGGCTTTGCCACAAATACTATGTCAACTACATGATCATGCAAAGCAATATGACAATGATGAACGTGTCATGATAAACGGAATGGTGGAAAGTTGCATGGCAATATATCTCGGAATGGCTATGGAAATGCCATAATAGGTAGGTATGGTGGCTGTTTTGAGGAAGATATAAGGAGGTTTATGTGTGAAAGAGCGTATCATATCACGGGGTTTGGTTGCACCGGCGAAGTTTGCACCAACTCTCAATGTGAGAAAGGGCAATGCACGGTACCGAAGAGGCTAGCAATGATGGAAAGGTGAGAGTGTGTATAATCCATGGACTCAACATTAGTCATAAAGAACTCACATACTTATTGCCAAAATCTACAAGTCATCAAAAACCAAGCACTACGCGTATGCTCCTAGGGGGATAGATTGGTAGGAAAAGACCATCGCTCGTCCCCGACCGCCACTCATAAGGAGGACAATCAAAGAACACCTCATGTTTCAAATTTGTTACATAACTATTACCATACGTGCATGCTACGTGACTTGCAAACTTCAACACAAGTATTTCTCAAATTCACAACTACTCAACTAGCACAACTTTGATATCACTACCTCCATGTCTCAAAACAATCATCAAGCATCAAACTTCTCTTAGTATTCAACACACTCATAAGAAAGTTTTTACTAGTCTTGAATACCTAGCATATTAGGATTATTTAAGAAAATTACCATGCTTTTTAAGACTCTCAAAATAATCTAAGTGAAGCATGAGAGAATAATAGTTTCTATAAAACAAAACCACCACCGTGCTCTAAAAGATATAAGTGAAGTACTAGAGCAAAAACTATATAACTCAAAAGATATAAGTGAAGCACATAGAGTATTCTAATAATTTCCGAATCATGTGTGTCTCTCTCAAAAGGTGTGTACAGCAAAGATGATTGTGGTAAACTAAAAAGCAAAGACTCAAATCATACAAGACCTCCAAGCAAAACACATATCATGTGGTGAATAAAAATATAGCTCCAAGTAAAGTTACCGATGGAAGTAGACGAAAGAGGGGATGCCTTCCGGGGCATCCCCAAGCTTTGGCTTTTAGGTGTCCTTAGATTATCTTGGGGTGCCATGGGAATCCCCAAGATTAGGCTCTTGCCACTCCTTGTTCCATAATCCATCAAATCTTTTACCCAAAACTTGAAAACTTCACAACACAAAACTTAACAGAAAATCTCGTGAGCTCCGTTAGCGAAAGAAAACAAAAGACCACTTCAAGGTACTGTAATGAACTCATTATTTATTTATATTGGTGTTAAACCTACTGTATTCTCTATGGTTTATAAACTATTTTACTAGCCATAGATTCATCAAAATAAGCAAACAACACACGAAAAACAGAATCTGTCAAAAACAGAACAGTCTGTAGTAATCTGTAACTAACGCAAACTTCTGGAACTCCAAAAATTCAGACAAAATAGGAAGACCTAGACAATTTGTTTATTGATCATCATCAATTGGAATCAATATTTTATCACGTTCTGGTGATTTTTAACAATTATTTTCGTGAACAGAAAGTTTCTGGAATTTACAGCAAGATCAAATAACTATCATCCAAGAAGATCCTATAGGTTTAACTTGGCACAAACACTAATTAAAACATAAAAAAGATATCTAACCAGATGCTAGATCAAAGATTTATTCCTAAACAGAAGCAAAAAAGCAAAAAACTAAAAATAAAATTGGGTTGCCTCCCAACAAGCGCTATCGTTTAACGCCCCTAGCTAGGCATAGATAATTTTAATGATGCTCGCATGAGAGACAACAATTGAAGCACAAAGAGAGCATCATGAAACACGTGACAAACACATCTAAGTCTAACATACTTCCTATGCATAGGCATCTTATAGGCAAACAAATTATGGTAGCAAGCAAAAACTAGCATATGCAAGGAAGCGGAAAGAAACAATAGCAATCTCAACATAACGAGCGGTAATTTATTATCATGAAAATTTCTACAACCATATTTTCCTCTCTCATAATAATTACATGTGGGATCATAAGCAAATTCAAAAAAATAGCTATCACAATAAATATTTTCAACACGATCCACATGCATGCAAAGTTGACACTCTTCCAAAATAGTGGGATTAACATTAACTAAAGTCATGACCTCTCCAAACCTACTTTTATCAAAAATACCATGAGATTGAACATTCTCCAAATATGTGGGATCTAAAGTTGACACTCTTCCAAACCCACTTTCAATATTATTACAAACACTATTATCAATCTCATATTCATCATGGGGCTTAAATAAATTTTCAAGATCATAAGAAGAATCACCCCAATCATGATCATTGCAACAAGTAGTAGACATAGCAAAACTAGCATCCCCAAGCTTAGGGTTTTGCATATTATTAGCACAATTGACATCAAGAGAGTTTATAGTAAAATCATTGCAATCATGCTTTTCATCGAGGGAACTATCAAGCATGGGTGCAATAGCAACGATCTCATTTTTAACATAAGGAACTATAGCAAATTCGTCTTCATAAATATTGGCATCATGGCCACAAGAATAGCAAGCATCATGTTCATCAAGGGATATTTCAACCAAATCATCGGAATCATCACTATCTATAGATTCATGCATATCATTATTTTCTTCCAAAGCAACGGTCATTCTTTCAATAAATTCTTGGACATAGACATTATGAGCAAAGTTTTCATTGCAATATTTAAGTATGACAGAATTTTCAGATTTGTTGAGAGTAAAATCATACTTTTCAATAATAGAAGCAACTTCATGAGCACCCTTAAAAACGACAAATTCTTCAATTTGTTTGATATCATAGTAGCTATAAACACCCTTTGCATAAGAAGATAAGATTTCATTATCATTGAACTCACATAGGTAGGGAAGGTATTTTTTAGGGTTCTTAGAGCAACAAGTAAAATCACAAATTTCACAAAGATTCCAAGAATAGCATAGCAAACTATTTATATGATACCATAAGAGCTTCCCTTTTTCAGACAAACGATGACGCACAAAATGAGCATGCTCATCTAAAGATTTCCCATCAACTAGGCTAGTTGGGGTTTCAGCACGAGCGCATAAGGATCGAAGATGATCCAAAGAACACTTTAAGTGGATCCATATCAATAGATTTTCAATAAGCGAAGATGCAAGCATATAGAAGGCACATGGCAACACGAGCAAACAAAAGGACAAACGGAAAAGAGAGGGCAAATAAAACAGCAAGGGTGAAGTGGGGGGGAGGAAAACGAGAGGCAAATGGCAAATAATGTAATGCGGGAGATAAGGGTTTGTGATGGGTACTTGGTATGTTGACTTTTGCGTAGACTCCCCGGCAACGGCGCCAGAAATCCTTCTTGCTACCTCTTGAGCATTGCGTTGGTTTTCCCTTGAAGAGGAAAGGGTGAAGCAGCAAAGTAGTGTAAGTATTTCCCTCGGTTTTTTAGAACCAAGGTATCAATCCAGTAGGAGGCCACGCATGAGTCCCTTGAACCTACACAAACAAATAAATCCTCGCAACCAACGCGATAAGGGGTTGTCAATCCCTACACGGTCACTTATGAGAGTGAGATCTGATAGATATGATAAGATAATATTTTTGGTATTTTTATGATAAAGATGCAAAGTGAAGAAAGTAAAATAAAAACGGCGCCAGAAATAGCTTGTCGTCGGGAGATTAATATGATGGAAAATAGACCCGGGGGCCATAGGTTTCACTAGTGGCTTCTCTCATGAGCATAAATATTACGGTGGGTGAACAAATTACTGTTGAGCAATTGACAGAATTGAGCATAGTTATGAGAATATCTAGGTATGATCATGTATATAGGCATCACGTCCGAGACAAGTAGACCGACTCCTGCCTGCATCTACTACTATTACTCCACACATCGACCGCTATCCAGCATGTATCTAGAGTATTAAGTTCATAAGAATAGAGTAACGCTTTAAGTAAGATGACATGATGTAGAGGGATAAACTCATGCAATATGATATAAACCCCACCTCGTTATCCTCGATGGCAACAATACAATACGTGCCTTGCTTCCCCTACTGTCACTGGGAAAGGACACCGCAAGATTGAACCCAAAGCTAAGCACTTCTCCCATTGCAAGAAAGATCAATCTAGTAGGCCAAACCAAACTGATAATTCAAAGAGACTTGCAAAGATAACCAATCATACATAAAAGAATTCAGAGAAGATTCAAATATTGTTCATAGATAAACTTGATCATAAACCCACAATTCATCGGTCTCAACAAACACACCGCAAAAGAAGATTACATCGAATAGATCTCCACGAGAGAGGGGGGAACATTGTATTGAGATCCAAAAAGAGAGAACAAGCCATCTAGCTAATAACTATGGACCCGAAGGTCTGAGGTAAACTACTCACACATCATCGGAGAGGCTATGGTGTTGATGTAGAAGCCCTCCGTGATCGATGCCCCCTCCGGCGGAGCTCCGGAACAGGCCCCAAGATGGGATCTCATGGGTACAGAAGGTTGCGGCGGTGGAATTAGGTTTTTGGCTCCGTATCTGGTAGTTTGGGGGTACGTAGGTATATATAGGAGGAAGGAGTACGACGGTGGAGCAACAGGGGGCCCACGAGGGTGGAGGGCGCGCAAGGGGGATAGGCGCGCCCCCCTACCTCGTGCCCTCCTAGTTGATGTCTTTACGTAGGGTCCAAGTCCTCTGGATCACGTTCGTTCCGAAAATCACATTCCCGAAGGTTTCATTCCGTTTGGACTCCGTTTGATATTCTTTTTCTGCGAAACTCTGAAATAGGCAAAAAACAGCAATTTTGGGCTGGGCCTCCGGTTAATAGGTTAGTCCCAAAAATAATATAAAAGTGTATGATAAAGCCCAATAATGTCCAAAACAGAATATAATATAGCATGGAACAATCAAAAATTATAGATACGTTGGAGACGTATCAGGTGGTACACCGAAGCATAGTCGAGCTTAATGCCCATTTTGCAGCACCAGTCTTTGACTTCCTCGGCGATGAAGTTGGTGTCATTATCGGTAACTATTTTTTGGGGGACACCATAACGGTGGACGACGTCATATAAGAAGTCGACGACCGGTCCAGATTCTGCCGAAGTGACGGGCCTTGCCTCAATCCACTTGGTGAATTTGTCGACCATGACCAATAGGTACTTCTTTTTCTTTATCCCACCTTTGATTGGCCCGACCATGTCGAGTCCCCAGACCGCAAAAGGCCATGTTATCGATATCGTTCGAAGAGCTGTGGGGGGCATGTGGCTTTATTTACAAACAACTGGCATCCAACGCAGTGTTGAACCAATGTCCGGGCATCCTCACGGGCGGTGGGCCAGAAGAATCCTGCTCGGAAAGCCTTGCTGACCAAAGCCCGAGCTGCTGCGTGGTGGCTGCCCATGCCCGCGTGTTTTTTTGCCAGGAGCTGATGCCCCTCTTCTTCGGAGATGCACCTTCGTAAGATTCCTGTAGTGCTCTTTTTATAGAGTTCGCCCTCATGGATCTTGTATGCTTTAGAGCGCCGGACTATGCGTCATGCCTCTATCTGATCCTCCAGGAGCTGTTGTCGCATGAAGTAGGCGAGTAGAGGTTCTGTCCAGGGGGAGATTACGACCATGATTTCATGGGCAGAAGGTGTTTCCTCGAGTGCAGAGCCGCCGATGATGTGATCATCAGGTTCTTCTTCTGGGGAAACATTGTGAGTGGGCTCATTGATTAGTGCACCGGAGTCATCATCCCGCCATACTACGGAGGGTTTGAAGAGCCACTCGATGAAAGTATTTTTGGGAACCGGGTCGCGCTTGGCGCCCGTACAGGCGAGGACGTCCGCGGCTTGATTGTTGTCTCTAGAGACATGGTGGAATTTTAGGCCTTCGAACCGGGCCGATATCCGGAGGACTGCATTTCTGTATGCCGCCATTTTGGGGTCTTTGGCGTCGAATTCACCGTTGACTTGGGAGATCGCTAGGTTTGAATCTCCCCTTACTTCAAGGCGCCGCACCCCCATTGACGTGGCCATCCGAAGACCATGCAGTAGTGCTTCGTATTCGGCTACGTTGTTGGAGTCCGTGTACATTATTTGTAGGATGTACCGAACGGTGTCGCCTGTAGGGGATATTAGAATTACCACAGCCCCTAGTCCGCCTAACATTTTTTGAGCCATTGAAGTACATCGTCCAGTGCGAATATGTACTGTATTCCCGGGGTAGCTCGGCTTCGGTCCATTCGGCTATAAAATCGGCCAGCACCTGAGATTTAATAACTCGGCGTGGTTTGTATGTTATCTCGAAAGGAAGGATCTCGATGGCCCATTTGGCAATGCGGCCCGTGGCGTCCCTGTTGTTGATTATATCATTCAAGGGGACCTCTGATGCCACTGTGACCGAACATTCCCGAAAGTAGTGTCATAGCTTTTGGGATGCCATAAAAATCGTGTAGGCAATCTTTTGGTGGTGCGGGTATCGTGATTTGCATGGCATAAGTACCTCAGACACGTAATAGACTGGCTTCTGGACTTGGAACTTGTGGCCCTCGGACTCCTGTTCCACGACGAGCACCGCGCTGACCACCTGGTTGGTGGCCGAAGTATATAGTAGCATGGGCTCGCCAATGCTAGGTGCACCAGGATAGGGTTGCCGGGAGAAGTGTTTTAATCTCCTCAAGTGCCGCAGTTGCTTCGTCTATCCATTGGAAGTTCTTGGTCTTTTTGAGCAGTTTGTAGAGTGGGAGCGCCTTTTCTCCGAGGCGAGATATGAAGCGGCTTAAAGCTGCTACGCATCCGGCCAATTTCTGGACGTGCTTGAGCTCTGTTGGTATTACGAGATGGGATACCGCGCTAATTTTGGCCATTCCTCTATGGGAAACGATGAATCCAAGAATTTTTCCGATAGGGACCCCGAAGACGCATTTTTCCGGGTTGAGTCGTATATTGTAAGCTCGTAAATTGTCAAATGTTTGACGGAGGTCATCTATCAGTTAGTCGATGTTTTTGCTTTTGACAACCACGTCGTCCACGTATGCCTCGACCGCTCTACCGATTTGACTCTCGAGGCATGTTTGAATCATGCGCTGGTATGTGGCTCCTACGTTTTTTAGTCAGAACGGCATGGTGTTGAAGCAGAAAGGCCCGTAAGGGGTGATGAATGCGGTTGCCACCTGGTCACTCCTTCATCTTAATCTGGTGGTATCCGGAGTATGCGTCAAGGAAGCATATCGAGTCGTGTCTGGCGGTGGCGTCAATGATCTGGTCTATTCTTGGCAGAGGAAAAGGGTCCTTAGGGTAGGCCTTGTTAAGGTCTTTAAAATCGACACAGAGCCGCCAGGACTTGACCTTCTTGGGTACCATAACCAGATTTGCTAACCACTCAGGGTGTTTGATCTCGTGGATGAATCCGGCCTCCAGCAGTTTGCAAGCTCTTCGCCCATGGCTTGCCGTTTGAGTTCGGAAAATCGGCGTAGGGTCTGTTTCACCGGCTTGAAACCTTTGAGGATGTTTAGGTTGTGCTCTACTAGCCTGCGTGGGATTCCTGGCATGTCTGAGGGGTGCCAGGCGAATATTTCCCTGTTTTCGCATAGGAACACTCTTAGTGCCTCGTCGACTGCGGTGTCCAGTTGTGCTCCTATAGATGCCATTTTATTGGGATCTGTTGGGTGCACTTGAAATATGACTATTTCATCTGCTGGCTTGAATGACGTGGATCTTTGTCTTTTACTGAGAAACACATCATCCCTGTCGACTGTAGTGCGTAATGTTGTCAACTCTTCGGCCGCGAGGGCTTCGGATAGTGCCTCTAGGGCAAGGGATGTCGTCTTGTTTTTGGCTCGCAAGGCTTTGCTCGGGTCGCTTTTAAGTGAGATTACCCCGTTGGGCCCTAGCATCTTGAGTTTCATATAACTGTAATGTGGTATGGCCTGAAATCTCAAGAATGCCTCGCTTCCTAGCAGGGTGTGGTATCCGCTGCGGAAGGGCACAATGTGAAATAGCAAGAGTTCAGATCTGTAGTTATCGAGTGAGCCAAACACAACGTCTAGGGTTATGCGTCCCGAGCAGTGTGCCTCCCTACCGGGTATTATACCTCAGAATGTGGTGTGACTACGTTCGATGCGAGATCTGTTGAACTGCATCTTATCGAGAGTATCCTCATAAATGAGGTTGAGGCCGCTGCCTTCGTCCATCAGCACTTTAGTCAGCCGAAAACCATCAACAATGGGGTCCAGGACCAGTGCGGCCGGTGCGTGGTTGTTAAGGGGGCTTGGCTCGTCCTTCTCGTCGAAGGTGATGGGCATGGCTGCTCATGGCTGTGCGGTCGTCACTTGATATATCTGGTCGAGCTCTCGAAGAGCCATTTTCCTCTTATTGTTTGAGGCGAACGTCTCGTAGACCGTAAGGACATTATGGTCCTGTGGTGAAGCTATGAACTGTTTATCTGGTGTAAGGCCCAAGATTGACTCGCCATGTTTGGCTACTTGTCTCACCACCCAACAGGCTCGAAGTCTGTGGGTTGGGTTTGCGTCTAGCAAGACCGGGTGTATTGGGCATGGTTTAGCCAGCAGTTCGTCCAGCACTGATCTAGGCCTAGTTTTCTTTTTGTCAGGCTAGTGCTCCGACGACCAATTTGTGTATGCTCGTTTGAAGCGAGACTTTTTGTGTTGCGCGTCAAGCGGTGGCCCCATGTTCATCTGTTGCGCCCTCCACGTGTTCTCTATGGCGCAATACTTGCGTACCATGTCTGGTAGTTCGGTGAAGCTTTGAATTCGCGACGAGCGAGGGTGTTTAAGAGGCCCTCGTCTTTGCAGTTGAACTGGAAGGCTTTAATTACCTCTTTGTCACAGCAAGACGCCATCATGTTCTTCACAAGGAGAAATCTAGCCCAATAATGATGGACTATCTCATTTGGCAGCTGTTTGACATACATGAGGTCCCAGATGTCTGGATTTCCCGAATCCGAGGAGTATTCCGTATGGTGGGTGGGTGGGAAAAATTCGAGGATTCCCTCCTGCGGCGGACCCGGACTATCCTTGATGGGTGGTTGAGTCATGTCCGGTTCTGATCGTGCAGGGCTCGGATCCGGACTAGTGTGCGGCTGGATCGGTTCGAGGCCGGATCTTGCATTGGGGCTCAAGTCCGGACGTATCTCTGGGCTGGTGTCTGACTCCGAGCTAGAGACTCGAGTGTACATTGTTCTTAGCTTATAAGGCTGTGGTCCCTCCTTGGCCTCTTCAACGGTGGCGACGAGGTGCGTGACCGGAAGGCTGTTGATTTCTCGGTCGTCAGGTTTAAGCCCGATCCGATCATAGGCCGTGGGCCTGGTAACGGAGATTCCCATTGCACGGAATAGACTTGCCAAGTGGTATGCCGGCTGGGCACACGGGGTGCCAGGCACTCCGGCGATTCGGCGGGAGATCTCGTGGACAGTCTGTTGGAGTCATGCTTCAAGGCCGGAATCTGAGAGATACTTGATTCTTGTAGGTCTGCTGGTCTCGGGGTTGATGCCCCCGAACCAGCGAGTCCCTTTATGGGGGCGAAGCCTTCAATCTGGTCGAGGCGACCAGTGGGATCAGCGCGCACTAATATGCCACCGAACACGAGGAGATGACCGGGGGCGGGGAAGCCCTCGGCGCGGGTGTGGTCTCTAACGCCCGGTTGAGCCATCGATTCTTCTGGCGATCCAACTGCGGAACTCTTAATGAAAGCATCAATGTCGGTGTCAAAACCGGCAAACCTCGGGGTAGGGGGTCCCGAGCTGTGGATCTGAGATCAATGGGGAACAAAGGATGATGAACACGGTGTTTAACCAGGTTCGGGCCCTCTCGAAGAAGTAATACCCTATGTCCTGCTTGATTATATTGGATGTGTATATGATTACAGAGTGGATCTACCTCGAGATCAGCATGAGCTAAACCCTAAGGCAATGAGGTGATATATGAAAAGCCTATCCCTAAAGTCTACAACCCTCGGTTTATATAGACACCGGTAGGGTTAGGGTTACAGGGAATCGATTACAATGAGAGGTAGAGAGATCCTGTCTATCCTTGACTTGAAGGGCACTCCGTGGCTTTGTGAACCTTCTGTCGTTTATACGGCTCCGCCAGTCCGGCCCGCATCCAATGGCCAGCGCCCCGAGGACCCCTTAGTCCATAAGTTCCTCACTGGCAATGGCGATATTTTTATGCCGTTACCTTGTTGAAGGCATTGCTCGAATATGGTCGAACCGGTTCTTCAGGGTGAAAACTTAGATTCTAGCATTTGATGGTTGAATCCGGTGATGGCGACGCTCCTCTTTTGAAGGTGTTGTTGTTGAAGAATTTCATTGTCCTTATGATGTCATGAGATATTGATGCAGATATGATCATTGTTGTAGTTTGTAGATCACGGATTTGATCGATTCAGGTTTTCTTTCCTTTTCGCTTTGCATAGTTTTGGTCTTATATGACTTTGATATTTGTTGATGTTTTTTTATGTGCGTTGGTGTTAGTTGTGTACATCTCTATCCCTAATTATGTAAAGACCGGGTCTGTGCTTATTGTGTTTATTTTCACTTGATGCTTCATTTGAATACATAAAATCCACACTTTGTCGGGAAAAAAAGCGACGGTGCTTGGCGAGCGCCGGCGGCACGGAAACAGACAGCGGTGGCGGCTGGAGTTGACGAGCGCAGCCCCGTCTCCTCTGCCCACTTCTGTGCTCCGATCGGACCTCTCTCCCGTTTCTCTGCAACAAGCACGGAGAAGCACTGCGCTGCTGGCTGCTCTTTTGTGCTACGATCTGACCTATATCTTTCTCGTTTTTCAGCAGCTAGCTGGTCCGTGTATGAAGACCGTCTGGATTTAATCTAGTTGCTCGTCCGATTGCCATGTTTGCTTTTTTTTTTTGCGAGTAAAACCACTTTCATTACTACGTACAAATTTCAACCACCTCCTCGTCCGGTCCCGATGCTTGCTTCTTTACTCAAGCAAAAAATGTAGAAATAGTGTGGATTATATTTATTTACTTTTTTGCAAGAACTTGCTTCTTTTTATGTGGGAATCACTGCCAAATTGGAACTCAGATGATTGGACTTTTCAAAATATGTGTCGCAGTTTAAAATTAGATTTAAATTAGGGTTAGTCCAAAACTATGACACTTTGTATGGATTAGTGGTAGTAGTAATTTTTATCCTAATCACTGTGTCTTTGACTACCCAATCCAGCCAAATATCAGTATGGCGAATTAATTTCAAAATGTTGGTCTAAAATTGCATGTGTAGGGGTAATCTCACCTTGTCATCACAACAATCTATCCAATTCTCATCCTTCTAAGGGCATCTCCAACGGCGACCCGCAAATTTCCTCCCGCATCCGTCCGCGAACAGGGGGACCAGTCCGCGGACACTATGCGGAAGGCTGCCATCCAACCGTAGCCGCATATATTTTGACAACAATTCAAACTCACCGAACGAAATTCGTTCAAACACGGCCGGATTTCATATAAACATGCCGAATTTCATTACATTTCGGACATACTTCAATTACAAGCGGTGCTCCTCCGGCTCTGGAGGTATAATTAATTAACCTAATCTATGATCGCCGTCGCCCGTTCCCCAAGTCCGGCCAAGAGCCCCGAGAACTGAAGCTTCACCTTCTCCAGTTCCGCCTCATCGCTCTCCAACTCCGCCTCCGTAACCTCCGCCTCCGGAGCCTCGGGAACTGAAGCTGTCCACCTCCATGTCACCGCCAAGCGACTAATCGTCTGTCGATGCTTAGCCCACCAAGCTTGGCGTCGACAGGAGGGGAGAAACGGTGGCCATCCTGGGACCAGAGTGGCGGCGACCTACCGTGCACTACTCTTCCTCGCTGCTGGAGGCACCCGCGGACGTGCCAACTACGTGGTCGTCATGGCGGGGCGCGGCCTCGGCGGAGCCGGCGATGTCGTCCTCGTCGACGGTCTCGCCGAACACCGGGTATGCCGCCTCGTCGCATTCCATGTAGGAGGACGCCACCTCCGCCGACCGCCAGCGGGCGAGGCGGATCTCGCAGGCAGAGCAGTAGGACTCCAGCAGCGCCTACTGCTCCGCCGGGTCCGCGTCTGATGCGATCGCCCTGCCGGCGGCGGGCTGCTCCTCCGCCTGTAGGTGCTCCTGGAGGAGTTGGTGGTTGTAGACAGCGATGTCCTGCGCCTCCTGGAACTGCTCCTCCTGCTCCTCCCGCACCATGTCCATGTAATGGGCATGGGCCTCGCCGATGGTTATGGTGCAATGCCCCGGTGAGGGTGGCGCCGGCTCGTCATCGTCCACGTCCTCTATTGGGACGTCTTCATCTTCCGTCTACCTGCCGGCCAGCCAGCCGTCAGCAATGGCGGTCATCTTCTTCTTCTGGTCCGGCGTCAGCCCGTCCTAGAGAGCTTTGGCGGGGGAGGAATCCATGGTGGAAGTTGTGCGGAGAGCGATCGAAGGCGGATGATTGCGGCTATGGCTGGGGCAACAGTTTATATAGCAATGGTGGGCGGTAGAGGGGCGGACGGGTGGCGCCGGAGTAGCCGCCTCGGCAGCCGCGTGTCATTAATGTGGGCGGTAGATGGACGGATGGGCGATCGCCATGTCGTTTGAACGCGCAATACTCACTTGCATCGGGAAGCGGCGCGGGCGACGCTCTCCCGGACGACACGTCGCTTCCATGCTGACGCCAGTCAGCGATCGCGTCTGTCTGGCTGGGCATGAATGCGGGCAGTGACGCTCTAGAGCGGCGCTGACCGTTTCGGGCGGGAAGCGCTGTCGGGCGAGAGAGGGGGCTTGGGTGGGCCAGGGCGGTCAGAATCGGGCGTGGGTGCTGTCCGAACACCCGCAAAGCCTATCCCCACCCCATACTTGGCTCCGGTTTACGATAGAAAGTACGTCCAGACCATGCCGCGGACCGATACAGGCCCGTGTTGGATGGCTTCCGCGGTCCGGACGGATGCGGGCAGTTTGAGGGTCGGTGTTGGAGATGCCCTAACCCACACAATCCTACCCAACCAAACAATAAAAAATTACTATCCCTAACCAGGTGGTTGGGATATCATCAGCCAATCCATCCTCGCCCTCGAACCCACCTCAGTGAACCTAACATAGTTAGGGTTTGTGCTTGCAAAGTATCCGACTAGTTTAATTCATATTATGATAAAGCCAAATTTGCAATTGTTTACAAAGTGCTTCAACATAACTTGAGAGAATGTGTTCCTGAAGGGCATCTCCCACCTTTAATACGCGGACGACACTATTATCCTGGTGGAATATGACGAGCTTCAACTGGCGAACCTTAAATTTATCCTCCTCTTCTTTGAACAACTTTCTGGCCTAAAGATTAACCTCTCTAAGAGCGAGGCCTTCGTTCTAGGCTTGTCACTTGATTCTCGAATCCGTGTGGCCAACTTGCTTAACTATAAGCTGGGCTCGTTCCCTACGACTTATCTTGGAGTGCCCATCTCACCCCTAAGACTTAAAGCTGACACCTTCAGGCCACGAAGAAAAATACGCTGCTCCCGTTGCACCATGGCGTGGTAGACACCGCTCCTCGGCTGGGAAGGTGGTACTCATCAATTATAGTTTATCGAGCCTCCCTACATACATCTTGGGCTTCTACCGGCTTTTTGTGTCTAACCATGAGGCTTTTGACAAAGACCGTAGTGCTTTCTATTGGAACTCAGCGGATAATAAGAAAAAATACAGAATGGTTAGATGGAAACTTATGTGCAAACCCAAAAACCTTGGGGGTTGGGGATCACTAACACGTCTATCATGAACAAGCGCCTCATTATGAAATGGTGGTGGCTGATCTATAATGAGCCACCCGAGACACTTTGGATCCAAATTCTCAAAGCTAAGTACTTCCCAAATACCACATCATTTTTTGCCCACACGAGAGGTGGCTCCCAATTCAGGAGGGCCCATGGGTTGGTTCGCAATGAAGTTGGAAGCTTGGTCAAATTTGTGGTGGGTGACGGTAAGTCAACCAGATTTTTGCTTGATTTGTGGTTTGGAGATGGCCCTCTAGCTAGTTCCTTCCCCATCCTTTTCTCTTATGTTTCTGATCCCTTAGGCTCCATCACGAAGTTAGCTTCTCATAATTGGGATCTGGGTTTTAGACGGGCTCTGTCTTCTACAGAGTTGGATAGTTGGCAGGAACTCACTGCTTGCTTCCCCGTGCTTTCGGAGAATCCCGATTCTATCACCCGGCCCCACTCCCCCTCTGGTCGTTTTATAGTTAAGTCACTCTACTCCCGTCTCTGTGCTGGGGGTCGGGACAACCTTTTTAAGGCAATTTGGCGTTCCTGGATCCCTCTGAAAATTAGGATTTTCCTTTGGCAAGCGATCAAACGTAAACTTCCAGCTAGTGACCAAATTATCAAGAGGCATGGTAATGCCAATGCAGCTTGTGCTCTTTGTGGAAAGACCGAAGACACTGAACATATTCTATTTAACCGCATTTGGCCAAGTTTGGCTGGAGCTGTGTTCGCTCTCCTGACTTAATTGCAATTGGGCTCCCCAAGAGTTGTGTGGATCTCTTGAATATTGCAAATTCTTTAGTAGGCCAATCGGCTTGTGTCTTCTAGTTCGCCTTTGCTGCTTTTGCTTGGTGTTTTTGGAGGACCACTAGGAACAAGTTTACATTGAACATGTATTTCCTAACTGTCCGGCTAATTGTCTGTACAAAATGGCTGCCCTTTTACAACAATGGAAGCCGCTGTCTAGGCTGACGGACTTCAACGTGCTCACCGATTTCATAATCAAGATCCGTGTGACTGCCTTCAACCTCCGTCTTGCCGCCCGTTCAAGCCAGCTCTTTGGAGTGTGACTTCTGGTGTTTCGTCTCCTGTTTTATTTCGTTAGGCCTGCGTGCCTTCTGCCGTGTCGGCTGTACTAAGACTTCTTTTCTATGGTTGTGAACTGGTCCTGTTTGTTGCTCTATGATTTGGCTTGTTGGGCTTTATCTATAAAGTTAGGCGACATGCATTTTCTCTAAAAAAAAGAGAATGTGTACTTGAAGTTCCCAAAAAAAAACTTTAAAGATCTTCGACACCAATGTAACTGCACTAACATTCACTATGTTTCGTCCGGGCCATGGCAACCATAACATATTCAAGGAGATGTTGACTTCTATTCATAGAGAACTAAAAGTTCCATTTTATTGAAAGATATAGATCGGGATAACTGAAAATGATTTACAGCTTCAGTCAGATGTACAACTAACAACCATTAATTGAATTCTTCTTCTTGTTCCTTTGACAGAAGGATTTGATCCTTTCGAGGCCATCTTGAAGAGAAGATGGAACACAAGCAAAAGTAATGCGGACCCAATTTTCCATTCCCAGAACACTCCCTGCATTTGAGAGACATACATACATAAGTTCTGTTTTTGAGAATTGTCAAAAGTAGATTATTAATAATCATTTCAAACATTTGCTTGATAACTTTTTGTGAGCAGCACAAACATGTAATGATAGAAACGACACCGGGTCAAGAAACAAGGAGAAGTACAAGCCATGTTAGTCTTCACATAAAAACAAAGAATATTCTAATGCAGTTATACAATATATGGTAATCATTATATGCGTACTTATCTCGGAAATTGTTAAGAACTTCCTATACAGTCCAAAAACACATTAGAATATGTGTTTACATTTAAGAAGCATATATCAGTCAAACAGAATCTAATGTTCTCACAATATATACACTGTTGTTCAGTATAACAAAAATATTACGATCATTCCATACATTTAATTTCTGTACTTAAATGAGAAAATGCAGTCCTACCTGGGCATAAAATCACCGATTCTTCTTTCGCGAGCTTGCAGCAAAAATCAATGTCATCATGGATCTCCTCCAAAAGATGTAAGTTCAGTTTCACCTGTTTACATGGAAGTTAATACACGATTATGGAAAATTGGTCATTTTTTTTCTAAAAACTAGCATAGATCTTTCTGTAATATGATTTGATCAGTATCATTCGCAGAAACAATAAAAATGGACAAATGATATCAAGGTGATTAGTCCTAGAAGAACTTTAGCTCTCGTCATTATTCTTCGAATACATGCATCTTTGTATATATCCATAGAAAAATATAATTTAAATTTAAATTAATTATTTTGGATGCATTGCGGTTCAAAATTAATCATATATAATTAAGTTTATGCTTATTGACACTCCCTAAGGAAAAAATTTACTATATAAAATAGGCTTACCATTACAAACATCGATCCTTCTGGCTTGTGAGGGCATGTAATGTATTTATTCTCCTTTATTTCTGTATAGCATATCTCTGATGATTCCTTTAGCAGACCGATAATCCCCTTGAAGAAATCTTCTTTTGTGTTCTCAAGAATTTGAGGAAGAGCCGCCTAAGCAATTTGATAGTACAAAAATCAATAACTGAGGCATGTGAACCATAAGAGAACAATAACGTCAAGGATATCAAAACCTGAAGATGCAAGAGAAGCTGTTGTAGGTGAAGAAATTCTGAAAATAATGGTATACTCGCAGTACAATGTATATTTTCTAATAGAATTTCTGATATATTACATACTTGACCGAGAAGAATACAATTTATATTTTCTAAGGATTAGTTCTATTCAATAGTCGGTTCAGTTTTTATGTTTATTTATTTTATCGAATCAAAGCAAACAAAGGTAAATAACTACTCCCTCCGCCCCATAATATAAGACGTTTTTTGACACTACACTAGTGTTAAAAAACATTTTACATTATGGGACGGAGGGAGTACAAATATATTTATCTTTCTTCAATCATGTTTGACTTCGACTTTCAAACTCGGTAAAATCTATATATACTAACTTCAAGGCGGTCATTTGACATGCACGTGGGCTACCTACAACATAGGGACCGGAGCAAAATAGGACAAGGAGGAGTAAATACCGAGGACTGACCTGAATGAAGGTTGCTGGGTCCGTTGAGACATTAAGGTAATTCGTAATAGATGCAGAGATCTACCAAAAGATAGTCAGTACAAATTTAGCATAATAGGAGTTTAATTAATCCCCGTAGTAGCATGTGAAAAGAATGATTGGGAGTTACCTTAGTTTCCTCTAAAATCTTGGTGGGGTCGTACACCGCTACCCATCCAAGTCGCCATCCAGGCACTATCCATGACTTGGACAGAGACCCTATGGACAACACAGGGGTAATGTGCCCAAACATACCCATTGGGATGAACGGGGCGCTGCCCAGAACCAGCTTGCCGTATACCTCGTCAGCAATCACCAATATTCCGAGCTTTCTTGCCACCTCTGCGACCTAATTGAACAACATCAGCACACGATTAGCAAGAAGAATTCAGCAGGTGCAGTGAATCCATATTCAAACAGAGCGACCGGACAGTAAGGCAAAGGATGGGTGTAAAACCTTGGCCAAATGGTCGTAGGAGTAAACGCTGCCACATGGATTGTTTGGGTTTATGATGACCATCGCAGTTGTGTTCTTGTCGGCCATGGATTCCAGCGAGTCGAGGTCGATCTCCCAGCCCTTCTCCGGGATAAGGTCGAAATGTCGAACCTCCAGCTTGTTGAACGCCGCTCGCGCCTCGTAATTTGGATAGCCTGGCCTGGGGAGCAGAATGTTGGCGCCGGCAGTTTGGGCAAGAACCGGGATTATGACTTCGATTGCCTGAGTTCCGCCGGCGGTGAGGAAGATGTCGTCGGCCGATAGCCTGTACGGCACACCCTGCGACAAGTGCTCTGCCACGGCACTGTTTTTACAAGGTGGAAGAAGGTCAAATTTCTTGTTCCTTTTTTAACTGAAGAAGGTCAAATTTCTGAAGGCATAGGGAAAGAGGAACAGTGGACGGACACGTGAAAGCGGCACATGCGCATGCATAGATTACGGTGCAGCACGCGAAAAGGAAATTGTTGTTGTGTTACCTTCGTGCGGCGGGGAGGCCGACGCCGGCGGGGTAGCAGTTGAACTGCCCGGTGCGCAGCGCGGCGGCGACGGCGTCCTCGGCCTCGACGGCCGTGCGGAAGGCCGGGAACACGGACGGGTCCCCGTGGGCCAGGGGCAGCACGGGCCGCGGCCCGTTCTCCTGCACGCTCGCGCTGATCTTGTACCGTATCGCCCGGATGCTCATGTTCGCCCCCGTCGCCGCCAGGACGCCGCCCTTGGCCCCTGCGAAATTCCACTCCACCGCCTCCGGCGCCGCCGCCGCCACCTCATGGCCGTTGCTCTCGCCGTTCGCGGCAGCGGCCTCGCCGTGCCCGTTGCTCTCGCCGTTCGCGGCGGCGGCCTCGGCGTGGCCGTTGCTGTTGCCGTTCGCGGGGGCGGCCTCGGCATGGCCGTTGCTCTTGCCGTTCGCGGCGGGGGCCTCGGCGTGGCCGTTGCTCTTGCCGTTCGCGGCGGCGGCGCCGTCGCTCTGGTGTACGGTGGCCATGAGGAAACGAGGAGGAGGAGTCGGAGGAGGACTAGTAGTATTAGGAAACTGGTGCCGCGGTGGATTGAATAGCGGTGATTGACTGTCCTAATATAGCCGTTGCTGTGTCTCTGACCGCGTCCGCCGCGCACATGAACTGGGGCGGCTTCCGGTTCCGGGCCGGGCTGGCAGCACGCTCTGGCACGCGCCGGGCACGCCGCTGCCAGCTGACGGGCGCGTCCGTTACCACCAGTTACCATTATCCCCGGCATATTTTTGGCGGTCCGTTTTGGTTTTATGCACCCGGCAGCACCAAGGAGTACACTACTACTGGCTACACTTATCTCTCTTTAATAATTTGAGAAAAAAAAAGAAAAGGACCGGGAGCAGGACGCATGAACCATGATGCTTCTCGACTCAGCCGGTGCTGATTGGTTCAGCCAGTGACACCCACCCAGTTCCGCTCAAAGTGTTTTTATGTGGCTGGATGAACCCTCCTACTACATCACTGCAGGCAGTTTTTTGGCAGTGCCGGCAGACATCATGCTAAAAAAACTCTACCTAACTCGCAAAGCCCAAGCCAGTGAGGAATGACACACATGCCACATGCTATCTCTTTCCTTTTCCCTTTTCTTTTTTTGATTGAGTCGATTTCTTTATTTTTTCTTTTTTTGAGGGAATGAGTTGATCTCTTTCTTTTGTTGGGCTAGATAATTGCAGTGCGTTGCAACGAGACAACAAATTTTTATACGCAATCACCGTGATTACATGTCAAAAAATGGACTTTAGCTGCCAATTGAATCGGTACTTTCTCAAAAAAGAAAAAATCAGCACTTATTGGTTACCAAAGAAGGCATGGTTTCATTTGGTAAATCGGCACTTTCTTCAAAAATAATCAACACTTGTTGCTTACCAAAGACTACTAATTGTGTGCGTGCACGCACGTCCAGTTAGACAGTAAATATTATTTGCAAGATTTACCTTAATTAATGTTGGTCCCAAGATTAATTATGTTTAACACAAGGAAGCTGTAGCCATTATAAAACTTCTCAAAAAAATTAAGCTGGTTAAAATTAAGAGGCGGGATAGTGCATCAGATTGCTAAATTTAGTTTTCATAATAAGTCTGAGGCTATTCTTTGTAATAGTTTTTTGCTCCATTGTGTTTGCTGTATAAATGATCGTAATAACATATTAATTAATTAATGTACAGGGTGGAGTTTTTTAAAAAACTAGGGAGACTCATATTATATTTTATAAAATACTCCCTCCGTTCCCTTATATATGATGTATTTGTTTTCCAAAAATCACAATGTAAGGTGTATTTCACTTTTCCACTCAGTTTTTCATGTGTTGCCTTCCACCATCCAGTGCATGCCTTCCATAAAAAGTAGTAAGTAATTCACAATTGGAAGGTAGTAAAAAAAGAATCCCTCTCCCCGATTGCTTGCAGTCACATTTCTCTCCCTCCCATCCCACCGATTGATTTTATTCTGGTGCTAGGAGATTCAATTGCCTTTTATTAAATTGCTGGTTATTTAGTTGCTTGTAATTAAGATGCTCTACCTAATTAGTTAAGGGTGTTTTCGTCTAAAATTCTTCTCAATTCTATGCCTTGGTCACCGCGCTCAAAAAAATACACCTTACATAAAGTAACAGAGGGAGTATATCTCTAAATCCGTTGTCGAATGTAATTTCTAACTGTATAGCTTTTGTGTCATTTTATACATATTTTATTAGTCAGATCAAAGACGTAAAGCCCTTGTCCGACTTATGAACCCAACCGGAAAGAGTAGCAAAGTGGAGAGCTCAAAAAATAAGAAAGGTCACGGCTTTTTAAAATAGACAGAGAAAGAACATATAAAGAAAACTGTTAACATGATCTGCACAAAAGACATGTAGCACTTTACCGGATAGATAAGACGGAGGTTGCTGATACCCTTCCTTTTTTAACAAGGTGGTGGTTGGCAAAAATTGCAGTTCCTTCGTTTAGTAGTCACAGGTGAGTTGATATTGGATCACCCGATGGCATCAAGTTTGGCTTCCCTGTTATTCCTGCTGCCAACCTCCCCCGGTTACCGGAGAAAATATAGAAGGGAAGCGCCCGCAAATGAGTGCAGAAAAACGGCGGGAAGGAAAGGGAAGTTAACTGCAGCCAGATATGTGGTCTTGGGGATGACTCATTGGCAATGTATGCGTGTGTGCGAGGTGGAGTGCACCGGAAACAGGATGTACCACCCCTGCACGGCAGGTTTGGCTGACGAGGTAGGTCTAGTGATCCGCCATGCTTTTGTGATGGATGGTGCTGACGACGAAAACCCTGTTCATGCGTTGGCATTTTGAGTAACGGACAGCCCATTGGAGAGGAGTGAAGAAAGAGGTTTCAGAGCATCTCCAAATTCGACCCTGGAGAGTGAACGCCCCCCACCCCCCACCCCCCCACACCACCACCACCACCACCGCACCGCTGGCCGCTCCGGCCGCGGCGGCCACCCCACTGCGCCCCCTTGCCCACCCACCCACCCCCTGCGGCGGCATGGGCGCGCCGCGCTCCCCTCGGCCCGGATCCAGCTGCGGCTCTGCTGCGGGAGAACTGGATTCGCCCATCGGTCCGAAGACGGCTCCTCCACCCCCTACCGTGCTCCATAGCTGCGGCGTCTCCCCTGTCCCAGATCCGGCATTTTAGCCACGAATCCTGCATCGTGGTGAATGCTCTTCGGCTGCGGCGCCGGAGCCACCGGCTCTGCGCCTTAAATCCGTCATAGTCGCCTCTGCTGCAGATCCTGCGGATCTTGAGGTGCCCCCCACCCGCCGTCTCCAATCCATCATAGTTGCCCCGCCCTCCGCAGTCCCCCCTTCCTCTTTGGGGCCGGACGGTGGATGGACGGCTGTCTCCTCCAAGAAGAACTGCGGCCGCCCCTCTGGCCTGCCGGACAATAGCAGGCCCCCTCAGCACCACTCCCAGTGAAAGGGCATGTAGCCCCTAAGTGTGGTTTTGGTAATTGAATGACAATCTCTATGGACTAATGTTTTCAGTGAGATATATTTGAAGGTTTTGTCCATAGATGGTGCCTCAAGGATATTGGATGGAATCAAGGATGAATTCCATATATATGAAGATAATGCCTCAAGGATATTGGATGGAATCAAGGATGAAGTCCATATAGATGAAGTTATATTTGCTCTAAGCTTTGGTATTAAATGACAATTCCTATGGAGCATCAAGTGCATTGGATCTTATATGAAGATATGTTCCATAGTGATGCTTGAAGTTCTTTGGGTTGTTATGTGAAGATTGCCATCAAAGCATCCGAAGAAGTCCTCATGGTATCCCTCTCTGGATACCCCATGCACACGGGCTTATACCGTGCGCACGGGGTCGAGTGTCAACTCTCTGGATACCCCGTGTTCACGGGGCCTAGGTGTTGGCTCTCAAGATTCCATATCCAGCGAGGTTTCAAGTTGGTCTTCTGAGGATCAAGGCTTGAGAGAATAATCAAAAAGAAGAATTCGAGTTATGGTTTCAAGACAAGATCATGGTGAGCTCATGTGTTGGGTTTCGGTTGATCAAGCCTTGAAGCAAGCAACTAGAGTAAAGAATTCATTATGCCTCTCAAGACAAGATCATGTTGATCAAGTCTTGAAGCAAGCAACTAGAGTGACGAATTCATTATGCCTCTCAAGATTTTGGGATGGAGTTTTTAGAAGGGCAAGTGGTGACCAAGATGATATTCATAGTGGAACTTGATATGGTCATGAAAGAGTCTTTGGTGATATTGTCTTGAAGCAATGAAGTGAAATGAAGAGTTCATTGTGGCTTTCAAGAAACCAAGATGGAGCTTGAAGTAAAGATGTTGGTTGACCAAGATGAAGCTCGAAGAGTATATCTAAGTGGTCAACTCACAAAGCACAAACAATGTACCACGTGAGATCAAGTGATCTAGTGGTATGGTAAGTAATTGTGAATTGTGCTTTGTTACCTAACCCATGCTATATGTTTGTTATGTCTATGTGGGTTAGGTGTTTCTCATAGGCTTGCATCAAAAGGAAAGATCTCGTGTAGCCTATGTGTGGATGACATCAAGTGGTGATGGTCATCGGATTCGAGGAGTCCAAGTGCAAGATGAGATGACATCAAGTGGTGATGGTCATTGAGTTCGGGGAGTCCAGGTGCAAGATGAGAAGCCGGAGGTTATATGCTTTGAAGCTTGCGGTCCACATCATGATAATGTGCATGTGAAGATGGGCTTGAGATAAGGCTTCCCTCATTGCATCATGAGAAAGCAATTCGAGTATCTTCACCAAGTGGTCGTGGACAAGAAAGGGATTCCAACTTGAGGCAAGCATTAAAGTCATCATCAAGCTCAAGTTGAATGTGCAAGGCAAAGGTATACCTTAGCTAGGTTTTCCTAGTTTTGCCGGTCTCATAGTGCTTGGTGGGAGACCGGATTATAGGTTCGATAGCCGTACTATCAAGAGGGACTCTCGGGCAAGTAGCTTGATCACGTCGCATGTAGAGAGCTCAAACCTTTGCATTACTTGCATCATTCTTTCTTGTTGATCTTGGGTGGTTCTCTATGTGAGGACCTTGGGCTTTTCCATAGCTTCAAAACGAGCCCAAGATCATCGAATTCTGTAGCGACCAGACCTCAAATGGTCTGTGCTGCTGTGCACCAGTGTCATCCCTGGATCAGTAATGCTGACACGCACAGTACAAATGGAGGATTTATAACAGAGTAGCAATCACACACTTATTACATCGAATATCTCCGAAGAGATTAAGTATGATAAACATGGCTTAAGGCCATCTAAAAACGATAACAGTGGAAGACTTGGAAGATAAGTGAGTCCATCAACTCCAGCGGCATCACTGAGTATAAGACCACGACCTAAGGCACCTTACTCGTCGTCTGAAAAGTCTGCAGCATGAAACGTTGCACCCGAAAACGGGTCAGCACATAGAATATGCTGGCGAAGTAACACATAGAGGATAATGAACAATAATAAGGCTATACTACATGCATATATGGCTGGTGGAAAGCTCTATGGTTACAATTTTGAGAAAAAGCCAATTTTACCCTACTTCAAAGGAATAAATTTTATTTAACTATCATGGTGGTTGTGAAACACTGAGATGGTTGACAGCATCTCAATCCCAATTAAGAATCATCATTAACCCAACAAAATTAATTAAAAGTAACATGGTGATGAGATTCACATGATAATCCAAGTACTAGATACTCAAGTTGTCCATAACCGGGGACACGGCTAACCATGATTAGTTTGTACACTCTGCAGAGGTTTGTGCACTTTTCCCCACAAGACTCGATCTCCTCCGTTGGATTACTCGCACTACATGGTGTTTGAGTAACGGATGACCGAGACACAGTCTTTCAGAAGTGTTTGCACCTTACGTATGGGTAGACAGTTACACCTACTTTCCCCTACATCTGCTAGTCTACCACTGTAAGAGTTCACACAACTTAGTCAACTATGCTAGAGCCCATAATAGCTTGCGGCTGCACACGGAAGTTTCTAGCATGAATAATCTCATGATCCCTTTGAACCTGGGTGGCGGTCCAAAAGAAAAACAGGCAATCCTGGAATACCCAGGTACCTCAATCCACCCAGATGTGAGTTTTAGTTGCCACCTTAAGTAAACAATTAATTAACAACCTCACATCTGTGATGGAAATCTCTCAAACCCAATCCACGTCTACGAGCATAGCATGGCAATATAATAGCAGCGTAGAAATAACTCCCAAGGGTTTGATAAACAAAACAGGTAATAGGTACTACCTCAACTACTTCCCAATACCCACAATTTAATTAGATCCTATTCATGCAATGTTTGAGGAATAGATCTAATGCAATAAAAACTGGGTATGGAAGGTATATGATCAAAGTGTTACTTGCCTTGCTGATGATCCGTGAAACCTAGCGATTCGAAGTAACAAGCGGCACACTCCGGGTACTCTATCGCAAACAAACAAGCAAACAATAAGTACTCATCTAATGCACAGGTAAAACTCAAATGAAAGATCCAACCAGAAAGTTCAACTTAAGAACTCCGGTTTGCAAAAAGAATCAACTCGAAAGAAGCAACGAAAGTCAAACTGCGAAAGAAAGAAACTCCGTTTACTAATCTGGATCTAGGTCAAATTTTACAGTAGCAAAAACTTGTTTGAGTAGGTTAAACGGAAAGAGAATTTCGAGACGAAACTCTAGGCGCTTGAATCGCCTGATTCCGATAAACGAGCGAGAAGTTAAACAGAAACGAAGATTCGATCAGAAATCAAATCTGAGAAAAATAGCGGAAAAATCCGACGAAAAAGAAAAACGGACGAACGGTTAAAGAACGGACGTTCGTTAACAGAGAAAAACAGACGAACGCGTTCGTTAAAACGAACGGTTCGGTGAACGCTCGCAAAATAACAAAACCGAAAAAAAACCGATCTAGGGTTTTTAAAAAACGAATGGTTTTTTTAAAGAAAACCGGCAAACTGAACGGCGGCGAGGTACCTCGTCGGGGCGTGCTCCGGCGGGGCTCCGGCGGCTCGGGGCGAGGGGCGGCGAGGGCGCGGGGTGCGGCGTGCTCGGGGGGGGTGCGAGGGGCGGCGAGGGGGCGGCAAACGGCGGCGGCGGCGGCTCCCGTGCTCCGGCGGCGGCGGCGGGGCAAAGCGGGCGGCGGCGGGATGAGGTGAGAGGAGGGGGGTGCGGGGTATAAATAGGAGGGGGGCTCCGGTGGCTTGGGGGAGGGGCAAGCCGGCGGGAGCGTGCGGGGCTCGGACTCCGGCGGCGGCGGCTCCCGTGCGCGAGGAGGACGACGCGGGCGGGCCGGCCTGCGGCTTGGCTGGGCTCGGCCCAGTCGGGCGTAGTGCAGTTTTTTTTAAAACGTTCCGCGGAAAATAATTCGTAGAAAAATAAATAAAAGTCCAAAAAAGATAAAACAAATTTTCTCCGTCTAGTTAGAAAATCTAGAATAGGGTGAACATTTTTTTAACACAAAATAAATGTTTTGAAAACATGCAATTAAAATTGCAAATAAAATCCGAATAAATTCCAATAAATGATTTTAACACTTTTTCTCCTGTATTTCAATTGTTTTGGAGAAGTCATATTTTCTCCTCTCGTTTATTATTAAAATGAAATATTTTTCCGGAGAGAAATAATTAAAACCAAAATCCTCGTTTTATTATTTGATGAAAATCAAATATGAAAATTTGAGAAAATCCCCAACTCTCTCTGAGGGTCCTTGAGTTGCTTAGGACTTATCGAGGATTTGTCAAAATGCAATAAAACATGATATGCAATGATGATCTATGTATAACATACCAAATTGAAAATTTGGGATGTTACAAACCTACCCCCCTTAAGATGAATCTCTCCCTCGAGATTCGGGTTGGCTAGAAAACAGGTGGGAGTGGTCCTTCCGTAGATCTTCCTCTCGCTCCCAGGTGGCTTCATCTTCCGTGTGGTGACTCCACTGGACTTTGCAAAACTTGATAACCTTGCTACGGGTAACTCGGCTGGCATACTCAAGAATCTTAACTGGTTTCTCCTCATAGGTCAAATCACTTTCCAGCTGAATCGCTTCCAGTGGCACAGTATCTCTCAGTGGTATCTCAGCCATCTCTGCGTGGCACTTCTTCAACTGGGAGACGTGAAATACATCATGAACTCCAGACAATCCTTCGGGCAATTCCAGCTTGTAGGCAACCTCTCCCATACGTTCCACAACTCTGTATGGTCCGATAAAACGGGGCGCTAACTTTCCCTTAACTCCAAAGCGCTTCACTCCTAGAAGTGGTGATACTCGAAGATACACTCGGTCTCCGACTTCGTGAATTGTCTCTTTTCGTTTAGAATCAACATAACTCTTTTGTCTGGGCTGGGCTACCTTGAGCCTGTCGCGAATCAACCTCACTTTCTGTTCAGACTCCTTAATCAAATCTGGTCCAAACAACTGACGGTCTCCAACTTCGTCCCATAACAACGGTGTTCTACACCTCCTTCCGTACAAAGCTTCGAAAGGGGCCATCTTCAAACTGGTTTGATAACTGTTGTTATACGAAAACTCTGCATATGGCAAATTGTCGTCCCAACTAGATCCATAATCTAGTGCACAAGCTCTCAACATGTCCTCCAAAATCTGGCTGACTCTCTCGGTCTGTCCATCTGTCTGCGGGTGAAAAGCTGTACTAAATTCCAGCCTGGTTCCCAATGTTTCATGTAACTGCTTCCAAAACTTCAAGGTAAATTGGGTTCCTCTGTCTGATACAATGGTCCTTGGAACTCCATGCAAACATACGATCCTGGTCATGTATATCTTTGCCAACTTAGCACTGGTGTAAGTGGTCTTCACTGGAATGAAATGAGCCACTTTCGTCAAACGGTCGACTACAACCCATATTGAGTCATAGCCTGAACGTGTCCTGGGTAATCCCGTGATAAAATCCATGCCTATTTTATCCCACTTCCATTTGGGTATCGGCAATGGTTGTAGCAATACTGCTGGCTTCTGATGCTCTGCCTTCACTCTCTGACATACATCACAAACTGCTACATATTCAGCAATATCCTTCTTCATTCCGGTCCACCAGAAAGTATTCTTCAAATCCAAATACATCTTGGTATTCCCTGGGTGAATCGAGTACGGTGAATCATGGGCTTCTTGCAAAATCAACTTCCTGATCTCCGGATCATTTGGCACATATACGCGGTCCTCAAACCATAAGGTATCGTGCTCATCCTCACGAAATCCCTTGGCTTTTCCTTTGCTCAACTTCTCCTTTATCTCTTCAATCTCCTTGTCTGTCTTCTGAGCTTCTCTGGTCCTTTCCATCAAGGTAGACTGAATCTCCAATGTCGCTAAATAGCCTCTTGGGACTATCTCCAAACATAGCTCGCGAAGGTCCTCGGCTAACTCCTGAGGTAACTCTCCTGTCATGAGGGTGTTGACATGACTCTTGCGGCTCAACGCGTCTGCTACTACGTTAGCCTTTCCAGGGTGATAATGCAATCTCATATCATAGTCCTTAATGAGCTCCAACCATCTCCTCTGTCTGAGATTTAACTCCTTCTGCGTGAAAATATATTTCAAACTCTTGTGATCTGTATACACCTCACAATGGTTTCCGATGAGAAAATGTCTCCATGTTTTCAATGCATGCACCACGGCTGCTAATTCCAAATCATGCGTAGCATAATTCTTCTCATGGGGTTTAAGTTGTCGTGAAGCATATGACACAACTCTTCCTTCCTGCATAAGCACTGCTCCAAGTCCTTGACGAGAAGCATCGCAATAAACTTCATAATCCTTGCGTTGATCTGGCAGAATCAACACTGGTGACGTAACCAATCGTTCCTTCAACTCTTGGAAACTAGCTTCACATTCCTCAGTCCAATTGAATTTGGTGTCCTTCTTCAATAGCTCAGTCATGGGCTTGGCAATCTTCGAGAAATTCTCAATGAATCTCCGGTAGTATCCTGCAAGTCCAAGAAAACTCCGGATTTCTCCAACTGTCGTGGGTGATTCCCAACTTGTCACTGTATCAACCTTGGCAGGGTCTACTGCTACTCCTTCTCCAGAAATAACATGTCCAAGGAATCCAACTTCCTTCAGCCAAAATTCACATTTGCTGAACTTGGCATATAACTGATGTTCTCTGAGCTTCTCAAGTACCAATCGTAAATGCTCCTCATGCTCTTCCTCATTCTTGGAAAAGACTAAAATATCGTCAATGAACACCACGACGAACTTATCCAAAAACTCCATAAACACTTTGTTCATCAGGTTCATAAAATAGGCAGGTGCGTTAGTCAGACCAAATGACATAACGGTATACTCATACAATCCATATCTGGTGGTAAAAGCCGTCTTAGGTATATCCTGCTCTCGAATCTTTAACTGATGGTATCCTGATCATAGATCTATCTTGGAAAATACTTTAGCTCCTTGTAGGCGGTCGAACAAATCATTGATCATCGGCAGTGGGTACTTGTTTTTGATGGTCACTTCATTCAATCCACGGTAATCAACAACCATCCTCAGCGATCCATCTTTCTTCTCCACTAGAAGTACTGGTGATCCCCAAGGTGACGAACTTGGGCGAATATAGCCTTTATCCAGTAACTCCTTGATCTGCTTCTTAATTTCCTCCAAATCTTTTGCGGGCATCCTGTACGGTCTCTTAGATATTGGCCCTGTGCCTGGCAAAAGTTCAATCAAGAACTCAATGTCTCCATCTGGTGGCATGCCTGGCAACTCTTCTGGAAATACATCTGGATAATCCTTCACCACTGGTACTTCCTCCTGTACAACTCCTGATAAGGAATTTACTTGAGTCCTCTTCGGCATATGCCGGGATACATACTTGATCCTTTTCCCTTCCGGGGTGGTAAGCAAAATCGTCTTGCTGGCACAGTCGATGTTTCCTCCATACAACGATAGCCAATCCATTCCCAGAATCACATCCAAACCTTGCGATTCCAACACTATGAGGTCTGAGGGGAAAACATGCCTACCAATGGCCAATGGTATCTGAAAACATCCTTGGCTGGCCATATACTCTGCTCCTGGCGAGGTTACTAACATAGGGGTTCTGAGAACTTTGGTGGACAGCTTAAACTTATTCACAAATCCCCTTGATGTGTATGAATGCGAAGCACCAGTATCGAAAAGAACGGTTGCAGTAAATGACTTAACCAAAAACTTACATATTACTGCATCAGGCTGAGCTTCAACCTCCTCCACGCTCACGTGGTTCACATGCCCTTTGTTGAACGGGTTCGGCTTCTTCCCAGAGCTTCCATTGCCATTTCCATTTTGGGCTTCAGGACATTCATTGGCATAATGTCCAGTCTTCTGGCACTTAAAGCAAGTGACTTGGCTCAGGTCCCTCTTGGCTGGGGTAGATGGGTTGGTGCGGTTCTGTCCGTTGCTTCCTCCATTCCCATTACCATTTTTAGAGCCATTATGGTTGTGCGAACTACCTCCTCCATGGGTATGCTGAAACTGTCCTCCCGGCTTCGGGGCAAAACGAGGCTTCTGTTGAGCTCCTGAGTTATACTTCCCTTGTCCATACTTCCTCTTACGGTTTTCAATCTGTTGTTGCTTCCCTTCAATCATGAGAGCTCTATCTACCAGCTCCTGGTAGTTGTTGAAGGTTGCTACCATCAACTGCATACTCAGCTCATCATTCAGTCCTTCCAAAAACTTCTCCTACTTGGCTGCATCTGTAGCAACGTCATCTGGTGCATAACGTGCTAACTTACTGAAATCCTCCACATACTGGCCTACGGTGCGTCCTCCTTGGCGTAGGTTGCGAAACTCACGCTTCTTCATAGCCATAGCTCCTGCTGAAACATGAGCTGTACGGAAAGCTTGCTGAAACTGGTCCCATGTGACAGTGTCAATAGGGTGCGTGGCTGTATAATTCTCCCACCATGATGCTGCGGGTCCATCAAGCTGATGTGCGGCAAAACGCACTCTTTCCGCATCTGTGCATCCTGCAGTGGTCAACTCCCTTCCAACTTTGCGGAGCCAATCATCTGCAACAATCGGCTCGGTGCTACTGGAAAACACCGGCGGGTTTAGCCTTAAGAAACGGGCTAAGTGATCAACAGGTGGTGGTGGCGGTGGGTTGTTGTTGTTGTTGTTGCCTTGGTTCTGCACTAACACTTGCATCAGGGCATTCTGTTGCTGAATCAACTGGGTGATCTCCGGTGGGAAAACAAATCCGGTGTCGCGTCTCGGAGGCATCTGATAGGTTTAGAAAAGATGAGAGTTAAGAATAGAATGAGGTCTAGAGAGAAAACACTACCCATATGCTCATGAGATAAATTCAATCAATATCACTCAATCAATTCAAACAAGGCAAAACAATCGATCTAACTAGCGTTACAAAGTGCTTGAACTATACTATTAAATGGGGGAAAGCTACTACTGATATGGTGGTCTAATAAAAATTCTAATCCGTGGAAGACTCCATGATGTCTGCTCCAGCTTCATCAACAAAGTCATCTTCACTTGGTTCCGAGTCGGTGTCATCGATGATGATGTAGTTATCCGGACAAGTGCATTCGTCAACTTCTGCTTTTGGCACTGGATTTCCCATGAATACTCCAATCTTCTTCTCCAGGTCGTCATTCTTCCCTACCAGTGCGATGATTTCCTCCATATAATCCTCGCGTGTAGCCTTGAGTTCTTCTTGGAGCTCCTTGATCTTCGTTAATGCCTTCTTCAGTTCTTCCTTGTCCGTGCACATCTGGTTCTCCTGGCGACGAATATGTTGGTTTTGCTCTTGGATGAAAGCTGCGATTGATCCATCCTTCTTGGTTCTGATCATCTCCCATTGCGCGTCTCGGCGTCCACAAATCTGATAAATTGTATCCTTAAGCTCCTGGTGCTAGACTTCTCCAATGCGTCCCATGGCGATGTGAGCGGCCATGCTCTTCCCTAAACTCCAAGTTGGTGCTTCGAAAACCAATCTTATAGGTTCAGTAACTGGCACAAACGTCCTTCCTGGAATGAGAACTTGAATCTTCCAGCTCTCCTCTTCGGGTAATGTGGTGTCGTAGGTTCCGGTGATGCTTGGTATTCCTATGTTCAAGTACTTGGTGACTTCCTTCAAGTGTCGACCAAACGGCGTGTCTTCATCTGGTTGCATGAACTTGCTCCTTGCATCCGCCATTCCTAAAAGAGTAGAAAGAAGGAGAGGGGTCAGAAATGAGAAGAGAGAAGCTTTCTAGGGCTTAAGCTTAGTGGTCGTGTCCTACAGTCAGTGTGTGCTCTGATACCAACTTTGTAGTGTCCAGACCTCAAATGGTCTGTGCTGCTGTGCACCAGTGTCATCCCTGGATCAGTAATGCTGACACGCACAGTACAAATGGAGGATTTATAACAGAGTAGCAATCACACACTTATTACATCGAATATCTCCGAAGAGATTAAGTATGATAAACATGGCTTAAGGCCATCTAAAAACAATAACAGCGGAAGACTTGGAAGATAAGTGAGTCCATCAACTCCAGCGGCATCACTGAGTATAAGACCACGACCTAAGGCACCTTACTCGTCGTCTGAAAAGTCTGCAACATGAAACGTTGCACCCGAAAACGGGTCAGCACATAGAATATGCTGGCGAAGTAACACATAGAGGATAATGAACAATAATAAGGCTATACTACATGCATATATGGCTGGTGGAAAGCTCTATGGTTACAATTTTGCGAAAAAGCCAATTTTACCCTACTTCAAAGGAATAAATTTTATTTAACTATCATGGTGGTTGTGAAACATTGAGATGGTTGACAGCATCTCAATCCCAATTAAGAATCATCATTAACCCAACAAAATTAATTAAAAGTAACATGGTGATGAGATTCACATGATAATCCAAGTACTAGATACTCAAGTTGTCCATAACCGGGGACACGGCTAACCATGATTAGTTTGTACACTCTGCAGAGGTTTGTGCACTTTTCCCCACAAGACTTGATCTCCTCCGTTGGATTACTCGCACTACATGGTGTTTGAGTAACGGATGACCGAGACACAGTCTTTCAAAAGTGTTTGCACCTTACGTATGGGTAGACAGTTACACCTACTTTCCCCTACATCTGCTAGTCTACCACTGTAAGTGTTCACACAACTTAGTCAACTATGCTAGAGCCCATAATAGCTTGCGGCTGCACACGGAAGTTTCTAGCATGAATAATCTCATGATCCCTTTGAACCTGGGTGGCGGTCCAAAAGAAAAACAGGCAATCCTGGAATACCCAGGTACCTCAATCCACCCAGATGTGAGTTTTAGTTGCCACCTTAAGTAAACCATTAATTAACAACCTCACATCTGTCATGGAAATCTCTCAAACCCAATCCACGTCTACGAGCATAGCATGGCAATATAATAGCAGCGTAGAAATAACTCCCAAGGGTTTGATAAACAAAACAGGTAATAGGTACTACCTCAACTACTTCCCAATACGCACAATTTAATTAGATCCTATTCATGCAATGTTTGAGGAATAGATCTAATGCAATAAAAACTGGGTATGGAAGGTATATGATCAAAGTGTTACTTGCCTTGTTGATGATCCGCGAAACCTAGCGATTCGAAGTAACAAGCGGCACACTCCGGGTACTCTATCGCAAACAAACAAGCAAACAATAAGTACTCATCTAATGCACAGGAAAACTCGAATGAAAGATCCAACCAGAAAGTTCAACTTAAGAACTCCGGTTTGCAAAAAGAATCAACTCGAAAGAAGCAACGAAAGTCAAACTACGAAAGAAAGAAACTTCGTTTACTAATCTGGATCTAGGTCAAATTTACAGTAGCAAAAACTTGTTTGAGTAGGTTAAACGGAAAGAGAATTTCGAGACGAAACTCTAGGCGCTTGAATCGCCTGATTCCGATAAACGAGCGAGAAGTTAAACATAAACGAAGATTCGATTAGAAATCGAAACTGAGAAAAATAGCGGAAAAATCCGACGAAAAAGAAAAACGGACGAACGGTTAAAGAACGGACGTTCGTTAACAGAGAAAAACCGACGAACGCGTTCGTTAAAACGAACGGTTCGGTGAACGCTCGCAAAATACCAAAACCGAAAAAAGACCGATCTAGGGTTTTTTTAAAAAAAACGAATGGTTTTTTTAAAGAAAACCGGCAAACCGAACGGCGGCGAGGTACCTCGTCAGGGCGTGCTCCGGCGGGGCTCCGGCGGCTTGGGGCGAGGGGCGCCGAGGGCGCGGGGTGCAGGGTGCTCGGGGGGGTGCGAGGGGCGGCGAGGGGGCGGCAAACGGCGGCGGCGGCTCCCGTGCTCCGGCGGCGGCGGCGGGGCAAAGCGGGCGGCGGCGGGATGAGGTGAGAGGAGGGGGGGTGCGGAGTATAAATAGGAGGGGGGCTCCGGTGGCTTGGGGGAGGGGCAAGCCGGCGGGGGCGTGCGGGGCTCGGACTCCGGCGGCGGCGGCTCCCGTGCTCGGCCCAGTCGGGCGCAGTGCAGTTTTTTTTAAAACGTTCCGCGGAAAATAATTCGTAGAAAAATAAATAAAAGTCCAAAAAAGATAAAACAAAATTTCCTCGTCTAGTTAAAAAATCTAGAATAGGGTGAACATTTTTTAACACAAAATAAATGTTTTGAAAACATGCAATATTTTTAATGCAATTAAAATTGCAAATAAATTCCGAATAAATTCCAATAAATGATTTTAACACTTTTTCTCCAGTATTTCAATTGTTTTGGAGAAGTCATATTTTCTCCTCTCGTTCATTATTAAAATGAAATATTTTTCCGGAGAGAAAATAATTAAAACCAAAATCCTCGTTTTATTATTTGATGAAAATCAAATATGAAAATTTGAGAAAATCCCCAACTCTCTCCGAGGGTCCTTGAGTTGCTTAGGACTTATCGAGGATTTGTCAAAATGCAATAAAACATGATATGCAATGATGATCTATGTATAACATACCAAATTGAAAATTTGGGATGTTACAAATTCGGAGTCCGTATGCCCAAGTTATCGATGTTTTAGTGGGCTGCTGCTGGCTGTCCTGAGGACCCCGTGTGCACGGGGTCTTTGACCCCCGTGCGCACGGGGTGTCCAGAATTCTGGGTACTCCGTGCACACGGGGTCTCAACCCCCGTGCGCACGGGGTGCCCAGGAAATGCCCGTTGGAGCCCCAACGGCTAGTTTCGGAGTTTGGCTATTTAAGGGCCCTTTCCTCCCACCGGTTGGGGGCTGGTTCACACACATTCTAAACACCTTTTTGAGCCTCTCTCCACCTCTCCCAAACCCCTATCTCCCCTCTATGTGAAGGGGGATTTGTGGATGGATTAGTGAGCCATTTGTTGATCATATCCAAAGCATCCCCTCTCTTCAATCTCCTACTTTCAAGAGTGCATCTTATGAGATTGAGAGAGTGAGTTGAGCATTTGTTGCTTGACCTTGCATTGCATTTGTTGCATTGGTTTGAGCTCCCTGCATCGATTTGTTCGAGTGTGAACCCGTGATTTTATTACTCTTGGAGGCCTCCGCCTCCTAGACGGTTTGGTGATACATTGAGAAGATTGTGAATGAGGCCTATGTGGCCAAGGTTCCCCTGGAAACTTCCTCTTGTGGTGTGCTGCGGGGAAGGGTGTTGAAGTGGCCTAGGTGGTCAAGTTCCTCCGGAAGCTTCCTTGTTTGTGGTGTGCTCAGGAGAAGTTGTAAAGGTGTGGTGGTCGCCTTCAAGACCAACCCCGAGTGAATCGAGGCTCATCCGTTGGGGGTGACTCGAAAAGGAGAATACGGTGAGTCACTTGGTGACGCCCCGGAGCTTTGGCTTCGGCACCGCTATAACGGAGATTAACACTCTCACGAGTGTGAACTTCGGGATAAATCCGCGTCTCCGACTCACTTGTGGTTATCTCTTACCCACACCCTTTACTTACCGCAATTCATACTTGCTCATATTGATATATCTTGTGCTAGTTGAATTGCTTAGTTGTTCCTACATTTCCATATCTTGTGATATAGTTTGTGCTTGCTAGTTTCCTTAAGTGCCTATCTTGTTTAGCATAGGTTGTTGGTGCACTTAGTTGAGCCTAGCATATTTAGGATTTGTGCTTGAAAGGTATCCGTTTAGTTTAATTCCGCATTAGGATAAAGCCAAATCCATAACAGTTTTAAAACGCCTATTCACCCCCCCGCCTCTAGTAGTCATCTAGATCCTTTCAATTGGTATCAGAGCTTTGGTCTCTCCTTGCTAGGCTTCACCGCCTAGAGAGTAAAGATGTCAACTAGTGGTATAGTGCACGATGACACTTTCTGTTTTAGTGGCACAAACTATCACTTGTGGAAAATTCGCATGCTTTGTCATTTCTGGGCCATGGGTCCAAATTTTGTGCGAATTGTTCTTGTAGGGGCTTCTCCATGGAAGGATGAACTTTTTCCATCTATTAAGGAAAATGATGATATGCTTTGTGGGTATGGTGCAAAGAATGCCTTAATCCGGTCTATATCCCTCAAAGTGTTTGAGTCAATTATGACGTGTGCGTCGGCTCATGAGATGTGGACAAAACTTGAAGAAATATATGGTGGGTCCAATCTTGATGAGGTCAATCATATTTCGGAGGTGTCTCTTGAGGAGTTCTCCACATCTTCATATCATGAAGAACTCCATATTGCTTCTTCCTCCGTGTGCTTGGACATTTCAACTTCTTCCACCTCACCATCATATGACATGTCCCAAGGTAATGACATGGTGAGTGGAAATATAATTTGTGATGATGATGTTGTGCTCAACATTGATGGTCTTTCATGCATAAATGCTAATTTTGTAGCTTCTTTGGACTTGAACACATCTAGCAAAAATGACATACATTCTTGTGTTGGTAGTCCTTACATATCATATAGAGATTCCTTGAATACTTGTTGTGATGATATGCTTGATTCTCCTTGTTGCCATGATATCTATGCTTCTATTTCCTCTAGTTGTTGTTTGACTAACCATGTAGAGGAAATAAGAGAAAATGGTGCACACATCACTAATGGAGAATTTGCTAGAAGAGCAAAGAAGGAAATCACTATGTTGGAGAGGAAATGCTATGAGTGTCAAGAGGATGGACATGGATATCCTACTCTTGATGATGAAGAATCTCCCTCTCCAAAAGAATCATCATCAACCTCCGATGTTCACATGTGCCTCATGGCAAGAGGTACTACCGAGGTATCATCTACTCTTAGTAATGATAATGATGATAGTGATGATGAATGTGATAGGGATATGAGTCAAGAAATGTATGAAATTGGTAATTCTCTTCGTGGAGTAAATAAGAACACTTATGAGATATTTAAAGATCTTATTACTCATTTTGGAAAGTGTAATGATTTACTTCACGAAGAGCAAGAACAAAATGATAAACTTGATTGTAACCTTCTTGATGCTCTAGAAACTCTTAGAGACTTAGAATTTTCCAAAGAAGAGATTGAAGTTGCTCATGATAAACTTAAAGAGGATTTTGAGCACCTTGACCTTGGCTACAAGAATGTCAAAGGAGAGCTCGCCAAACTCTCTAAGTCTTATGAGGAACTTCAAGCTACTCATGTGAAGTCTCTAGTTTCTTCTAGCTCCTCTCATATTGTCAATGATGCTTGTGCTACTAACTCTACTTCTTGTGAAGCATCTATCTTGAAGGAGAATGTTGAGCTACGAGCTCAACTTGTTTTGCTAACTAGCAATTATGGGAAATTAGAAGAAAGTCATGAAAAGCTCTCGGGCTCTCATGATGACCTTCTAATCTCCCATGAAAGGCTAAAGTTAGCTCATGAGGCTATTGTGACTAAGGTAACATCTTGTGAGCCTCATGTGGACATTAGCACTATTTCTACTCAAAATGCTTTATTCACATGTGCTAGTGCTAGTGATTCATCTAGACATATTATTCCCAATTCTTGTGATGAATTACTCTCCTTGCCTTGTTGCTCTAACAATGAAGTTTCTACTTCCTCTATTACTTTTGTTGATACTAACCTTGTAGAGGAAAACAAAGAGCTCAAGGCCCAAGTCACTAATTTGAAGAAAGACTTGGAAATGTGTCATGAAGGAAATTCCACTCTCAACACTATCTTGAGTGTTCAAAAATCCCCTCATGACAAGGGTGGACTTGGTTTCATCTCCAACAACAAGAAGTCCAAGAAAAAGAAGAAGGGACAAGACCAAGTCAAGAATGATGCCAACATTACATGCTTCAAGTGCAAGAATGTTGGACACCATGTGAGATATTTTCCATCGAAGAAGAAGGCTTCAAATGTGAAGCAACAAGGGAAGCGGCCTCAAGTTCAATCTCAAGGTCAACCTCAACTTGAAGAAAGGCCACTACCAATGATGAACCAAGATAATGCTCCCCAAGTTGAGAAAATAAAGAAGAAGAGAAGGGGCAGCACATGTTGCTATAATTGTCGTGAGAAGGGACACATATCCTCATCTTGTCCCAACGGTAACATCCCTAAGCCTCCTCTAGTCAATGATCATTATTCGCTTAGGAAGGATGTTGTTGGCAATTTGTTTGCCAAGTTTGTTGGCGCCCAAAGTGGCTTGGAAATGGAAAAGGCCATTTGGGTTGCCAAGCCTATTGTGACTAACTTCTTAGGACCCAACTTGGTTGGGTACCATCAAGCTCAAACTTGATCAATAGGTGTGTGGAGGACATTGGAGATTTGGCTAGTTCATAAAGAAAAGGATATCCACCATTTATTTGTTCGAGCCAAGTCATGTGGATTATCTTCATATTATCTATCCAATGTTCCTCTTTGCGGTAACTTGTATTTATATTGCTTACATTGAAAGTTGCTCGCCCCTTGCATGCTTAGGTTTTGTATCTAGCATGTGCATCTATATGTTGTGTTTCTTAGTATGCTTGATTTGTGTTATCTAGCATGTGTAGGTTGCATTGCACATCATATAGTGTTGTTTGCTGTTTTGAGCCTGTATTGTATCATGATTGGCTCTTGCAAGATATTAGTGGATCATCACATTATGGGGGAGTGTTTTGTTGTGTGCACATCACAAACCCAAAATGTGAATATGAGAAATGCCACATAGTATTGATATTCAATCTTATCTAGTCACTATGTGGTATGTCAAGCTCATTTGAAATTCAAATTCTCAGAGTATCCACTAATTATCTCTTGTTGGTTGTTATTTACCTTTGTTGCGTGCTTTGTCGCGGTGTCCTGTGAGGTTCTTCAGTAAGTTTCTGGACACCCCGTGTGCACGGGGTCTCTGACCCCCGTGCGCACGGGGTACCACGAAACTTACTGGACACCTCGTGCGCACGGGGTCCTGGACCCCCGTGCGCACGGGGTGGGTGAAAATCACTGGACACCCCATGCACACGGGGTCCTAGACCCCCGTGCGCACGGGGTGGTGTTTTTTCTCTGGACACACCGTGCGCACGGGGCTGATCTAGCCCGTGCGCACGGGGTCCTATGGGCAGAAATGTCCACCCGGCCAAGTACGCTTTATTTATCTTTCTTTGCTTTGGAGTTGTTGATGATCCTGTGCATCTTCGTAATCTACCCCCGAGTGTTAATTCCAAATACCATTTTTATTCTCTTACAATTGGTATTTCTTCATGTGGTAGATCCTTATGATCATCTTCTTCTCGGCTTGTGCTTCAACTTGCCTTATCTCACTGCTTGTGCTATCTATTATCTACTTGAGTAAGATAAGCCTTTGAGCATGTGTGTATTGTATATCCTATATGTTCTTTGGTTTTTTCTTAGTTCATATGTTGTACTTTGTGTGCGGTCCTGTGTGGATTCGTCACTTTGATATAATTTGGACAACTTGAATACTTTGTGATATTATCGGAGTATTCTTCGGTTAAGTGTTCTTTTGTCCAAATTGTATCTCTCTGGATCTTTGTGACACCCAATTTTTTATTTGGAATTTTCAAAAGATTTATTTGACTTGAGGGGAGTGATTTAAAAATTTTCTTCAAGAAGAACTCTCCCTCTCATATATTTTCTTTATGGCAAAAATTTTATTTGGATTCACCCAAGATCTGCCTTTGACCTTGGGAGTTCTTGCTCTTCATTTGGACTCAAGACAAAATGTTTTTTTTCATTTGGGAAAAGAACTTTTGAAAACCTTTTTCTGAATTTGCACTATGGCTTCTGGAAGGTACTTTGCCACTTTCAACTATTCCTTCTTGCCATGGCATAAGTGCAAATCCTCTCTCCTAAACACTCCCTCACCTCTGGATCATGATTTACATCAAATCCAGCAAGTTGAACCTCCCCATGTATTTATTTTCCATTCAAATTCTATTCAAATATTTTCTGCCTTCTATTCTACCTCTTGGAGATTTACAAAGGAACTCCATTTTCTGTTTGGACTTTTACCACCAAACTTCTTTCCCCTCCTAGTCCTTTGAACCCTCAACCTAGAACCATGAAGATCCACTGGTCTCCAGTTCAAAAATTTCAAACTACATCAACTGCAAGTTTGGACCAGATTTGCCAAATTTGGTGAAATTCATTCAAAACCTTCTCCAAAAATTCCAAGTAAATTCATGCAGCCTCTGGGTGCATTGAGTGACCAGCTCACCAAGTTACAGCTCCAGCAAAATTCATCTCTTTACCAAAACCTACTGTCGAACACCTGCAGTGCATGGTCTTTGTCAAATTCAGTAAGTTCAGAGATTCAGTCAAGTGGCGGCTGTCGTTTTCTTCAGAAACGGGCATCGATCTCGCCAGTGCCATCGCGTCGCCTTGCTCCTCGTCCTCGCCCACTTGTTCCTGCACCGCACGAGTGCCTGGCATCTTGCGGGCGTCGGCGACGAGCAGCAGAAGGTGCGCCGCCCCGTGACCGACGCCGGCGGCGGCTTTGCGGGCGCCAGCGGGAGACACGGCGCCGCCGACTCCACCCAGCACCGCCCAAACCACCGGAGCCCGCCGCGTGGCCGTCCACTCCCCCGAATGCGCTGCCGCTCTCGTCGTGAACCGCAGGGCGCGGAGCGCGCTCTCTGCCGCCGTTGAGCCCGTGCGGTCACCTCACCATGGGCAGACGCCATTACGCCAGGGCTAGCTCCGTTTAGCTGCAAAACGAGTCCCGTGACATCCACCGATGCTGCCCGACCGCTCAAACCCTCTGCCAACCCACTGCTCCGCCGTAATCGCTCGCCGGAGATTCTCCGTTCACGGCCACCCTGTCGATCTGCCTATAAATAGAGGTCCCGAGCTTCAACTCGAGCACCCACCAGCCCTGCACTTCCTCTAGAGCACGCCTAGCCACTGGAAGAGCCCCGAGGAGGTCTCCTTCCTCGACTCCGGCCGCCGCGACCCGCCACGGGATCCAGCCCGATTCGCCCCCGTGTGTGCTCTGCAGCCTCCATTCTCTTGCCAGTAACTTCACCATGCATCTCTCGTTCTGACCCGCACTTCAATTTGAAGCTTGCAGCCCTCCACCGGAGATCCCCATCCTCACCCGAGCTGCCGTCCGCCGGAGATAGTGTCGCTGTCGACGTGGTGCTCCCCGTTGGACGAGTCCACCACCCACCGACGCGGAAGAAGACACTGAAGCTCTTGGTACCCTCCGTTTCTCCTAACTCGCCGTGGTTCGACGCCGGCGTCCATCGCCGTCTTCGGGCGCCGGCGAGCTTTCAAACCTGACATGCGGGCCCCGCGTGTCAGCCTCTGTTTTATTTCCCCGAACCGTTTTCTGTTGACGCCTTTGGGCAAAGTACGTCTTCTCTCTTGCGCTTGCGCATTTCCAAACGAACCGTTTTCTGTTTTCTCAGTTAAAACCCTGGAACTTTTCTGTTTCATTACAGAAAGGTCCCTGGACAGAAACCTTTATAACTTTTTAATAAATAAAAAGGTATTTTTGAGTGATTCTTTTTCTGACATTCTTAAAATTTTGTCTAGTTTTTTATGGGATTTATTTGGGAAATATTTGGCAAAGTTTCTGTGCATGTGTTGGTTTTCACGTTAGTACCCGTTTCGTGATTGCCGTAGGTTCCGGGAGAGGTGACGGAGCCGCGAACTTCGCCGAGCTAGATTCCGACTTCTCCGAACCAGGCAAGCATGTTTGGACATTTGATATGGCAGAAGTTTTGCATGTTCATGTGAAAGTTTGTGTGTGGCATATGAGTGTCGGTAAATATCTCGTTGCTCGTAAGGCAACGACCCGGTTGTTCCGAAGTTGCGATGACCTCTGATGAGAGGTGGCCAAATCATGTGGTGACATGAAGGGTAGCAAGGTGGTACTGTTGTAGCATGCCAGCCTTGCGTCATCCGACTTTCTTCGACGTTAACGTGGTTGGAGCCACGTTATCGATCTTTTCCCGCATGTTCCAAAGTTGCGATGACCTCTGATGAGAGGTGGCCTAATCATGTGGTGACATGAAGGGCAGCAAGGTGGTACTGTTGTAGCATGCCAGCCTTGTGTCATCTGACTTTTCCGACGTTAACATGGTTGGAGCCGTGTTATCGTCCCTTCCCCTTTCCGTGCTACCACATGTCTCATTGCCAGGATACGGTTTAGTAAGTTGGTAACCTCTTTCCGTGTACACACCAAACAGAGAGGCCGGGATGATGGTACCTTGGCCCAGGATTAAAGCCAGTCATTCGGTCAGGGGGCATGGGTGTTTCCGGTTGGGACCGAGAGGGGGGGCACCCCCTTATAGCGCGCGTATAGAAATTTGATCCCATGCTACGCGAGGTTGTAGCCTCCCCGACTCAAGGTTTTTCTTGAATGTTGCCGAGGGTGATCCCTGGCTTCGGATGGTTGAATTGGGTGTGTACTGGTTAGACGTGTTCCTTCCAGAACACCGTAGACGGAACTAGTCCCCGTGACTACTGAAATCCGTTGGCTGTGGTTAAGTACAAACTCTGCAGAGTCAATTCTTTCCAAATCATCGTATCCATGATCAATAATGTAGACTTTATATCCAAATCTATCCATGTGAAAAACTTGCCCCCGGTGAACAAGCTCAAGTGGTAAATTCAATTTCATTGTTATCCCTGTGGATGGACTAACATTATATTTGTCTCGTGCTTGTGATAAATTATATTCCCGAACTATTGTATTGTTGTGTTACAATATAAGCCCTTTATGAGACGTCGCGCAGACGTCCGACTGTGGCATGTACTCGTTTCTCACTTTCGATATAAGCCCTTTATGTGATGTCGCTCAGACGTCCGACTGCGGCATGCACTGTCTTTACTTTCTGTTATAAGCCCTTTATGTGGTGTCGCCCCGACGCCCGACTGTGGCATTATTATTCCGCATTTTCCGCTCGAGGAGTCTTTCAGACACTCGTTTGGCACCTGTATTATTATTCCGCATTTTCCGCTCGAGGAGTCTTTCAGACACTCGTTTGGCACCTGTATTATTATTCCGCATTTTCCGCTCGAGGAGTCTTTCAGACACTCGTTTGGCACCTGTATTATTATTCCGCATTTTCCGCTCGAGGAGTCTTTCAGACACTCGTTTGGCACCAGTATTACTATTCGGCAGTTTCCGCTCGAGGCGTCATTCAGACCCTCGCTTGGCACCCAGTATTTATTTATCTCTATGTCTGATCGCACTGGTTAACTTATTCATGTGTTTCATGTTTGCATTTGTTATACCTTATGTCCGAACTGTCTTGCGAGTACTTTCATAGTACTCACCTGGCTTGTTGATTTGGCCAGATGTTGACGAAGGCGATCTCTTGGATGAAGAGTTTGATAGCGCGTCCGATGCCTAGAGGAGTCCCAGTCAGTCCTGCGCGATCCCGGACTTTGGTCACTTGTATTGTATACGCTTCCGCCACCCGCAATAAGTCTTCTCGAGTCTCACTCCGACGCTCGAAGAGCTGTAGTCTTCTGGAGACATATCACTCGCCTCGCGGTGATATCTCCACCATCGTCATTATCGTGAGTTAGTAGTTTGCCACCCTATCCGCCGTATTGTTTTATCGGCATGCATGTAATAAATTGTTGGGCAGTCTCTGCTCAACTTTGTATTATATTTAGTACTCTTGGTATTTTTTTCTTCTGTGACCAATGTATTGTCTATCAGTGAGAAGGAATTCTTCCTCGCTGGTCCGTAACAGGGATTGGTTTCTCAATAATTATTTTATTGAAAAACCGGTCGTGACAATCTTGTTAGGCATGAGCATGCATATTTATTTATATTCTTATTCATGCCTTGCTTGCTACTTGATCCTCTATGTAGGGTAAACTCCATAAAATCATTAATGGTTAAAAGTGTGCATGAACTTCAAGTTCATATCCTTTTGCACATATTTAATGTGGAGTTTGCCCTATATATTGTGGTTGTCCTAACTACTTCGGACCCAATATGTTTGGGGACCAAATTGTACCTTAATGTGTTTTAGGTACTGTGGAGAAGCATTGGATGCTTGGCTTATTCACAAGGAAGGTGGAGACACCATGGAAAATTATTAGAGCCAAGCTTGGTTGATTCTTTGATTTGAGGGAGAAGATAAATGAAAACCCGATTCGGTTGTAAGTGTTTCATTCTCATCAATTCAACCCGGTTAACATAATTTGGGTCTTTTTGTTGGATATGCATCAAACTCCCACACTTACTGTATTCTCAATAAATCCACGGGATGTATTGAGGAAATGGTGAATGTGGAGTGTGATGAGAATAACAGCTTCCATGCGGAGCAATTTGTTTCAAGTGTTGTAGGTGATGAGGCTCCTTCCCAAGCTACAAGTACAATGGGGATTGGTCATATTCTTCCACAAGAAACACCCCTTGTCCATGTAGAAGAAGAAGGAGTAAGAGCCCCTCTTGTGGATCCACCACAAGGGAAGTCATCACCCCCAACACAAGAGCAAGATGCTATGGGAGATTGTTTACCTATACAAGAACAAGATCAAGTCCCTCATGTTCATGGGCTAGATCAAGGGCCCCTTGAACCAATGCTCTCTCGGTAACAAGTACTTACTTCATGCATTTGTTTAAATTAGAGTCAACATTGTGTATGTTGCATCATGGCATGTTTAGTACTTGTTGAGTTTGTGTTTCTTGCAACAGCTTAAACCTCCTTATTGCATCTATGAGACTTTTGAGAAGAAGCATATCATGGGGATCTATAAAACCATGCTCATGGTTCACTTATCCCAAATATGCCAATTAAGCAATTTATTGCATACCAATTCCTCAAAGTGCTCTTATGTGCAATATTGATAAAATTGCAAGAAACAATCTTTTTGGTTGTGGTATTTGCTCTCATGCTTAGTAATTCATTTTTATGCAAATGAGATCAGTTTGCGCCATGTGCCTTGTGCCATGTGCCATGTGACAAAGCCCTACGCTAAGATCAAGTTTGTATAAATAATGGATTCATTCTTGGATATCATGTTCTTATCTTTTGTACCTTTTTGTGTGTGCAAGTTTCTTTGTGGATGCTCATCTTGATGATTATTGGCCACGTAAGAAACTTATACACATGAGAAAGTGCATATCCCTCTTTTATATCCTTGCCGGTCCTTGGAATTGTCTCTTTTTATTCTTTGGTGGATCCGGTAAGAGGTTGAGTAGTGAGTGCTTGTATGTATTGCATATATCATTGCACTCATGAGTTGTAGGATATATTTTGGACCCTTGCTTAGTCAAGTGATGATCCTATTTTGTGCACGTTGTATCCAAGTACAAAACTAAATAATGCACAAATCATGGGGAGCTTCTCTATGTTCTTTAGAACACTCCTATGCTCATATCATAATATCTTTTTGGTGCATTTTATGGATCCTCAATATAGTGTGAATTTCTTCATTTGTTCGTAACTGGATATGTGCATTTGATTCCACTCACAATATGAGAAATGCACAAATTAAGGAGGAACTCATACTATATTGGTCTTCTAGATTTTTTCTCCATTTTGGCACTTGTTGCCAATGGGGGAGAAGTTTAGAGGGTTTAGGTGAAGTAGGTTGGTTCATGCATATCTACATTTGTTCTGGTTGTTGCATGGATGTGTATATAGAGGAAACTCCACCAAGTTCTTCCATGCATATATTGTGGGGGAGTTTGCTCTATATAGTGTGGTTCTACTAGCATCAAATTCTTGTGTAGTATTTCGATGCTAGTACAACCGGTTTTGATAACATCAACTATCTTTGTGATATTTGAGGCTATCAAAACCACCTCAAGTATTCAATTTATTCTCGGATAGATTGCATACTTCTTTTAAAATTCATTATATAAACCCTCTTGTTGGGATTGTCATCAATTACCAAAATGGGGGAGATTGAAAGGGCATGTAGCCCCTAAGTGTGGTTTTGGTAATTGAATGACAATCTCTATGGACTAATGTTTTCAGTGAGATATATTTGAAGGTTTTGTCCATAGATGGTGCCTCAAGGATATTGGATGGAATCAAGGATGAAGTCCATATATATGAAGATAATGCCTCAAGGATATTGGATGGAATCAAGGATGAAGTCCATATAGATGAAGTTATATTTGCTCTAAGCTTTGGTATTAAATGACAATTCCTATGGAGCATCAAGTGCATTGGATCTTATATGAAGATATGTTCCATAGTGATGCTTGAAGTTCTTTGGGTTGTTATGTGAAGATTGCCATCAAAGCATCCGAAGAAGTCCTCATGGTATCCCTCTCTGGATACCCCATGCACACGGGCTTATACCGTGCGCACGGGGTCGAGTGTCAACTCTCTGGATACCCCGTGCTCACGGGGCCTAGGTGTTGGCTCTCGAGATTCCATATCCAGCGAGGTTTCAAGTTGGTCTTCTGAGGATCAAGGCTTGAGAGAATAATCAAAGAGAAGAATTCGAGTTATGGTTTCAAGACAAGATCATGGTGAGCTCATGTGTTGGGTTTCGATTGATCAAGCCTTGAAGCAAGCAACTAGAGTAAAGAATTCATTATGCCTCTCAAGACAAGATCATGTTGATCAAGTCTTGAAGCAAGCAACTAGAGTGACGAATTCATTATGCCTCTCAAGATTTTGGGATGGAGTTTTTAGAAGGGCAAGTGGTGACCAAGATGATATTCATAGTGGAACTTGATATGGTCATGAAAGAGTCTTTGGTGATATTGTCTTGAAGCAATGAAGTGAAATGAAGAGTTCATTGTGGCTTTCAAGAAACCAAGATGGAGCTTGAAGTAAAGATGTTGGTTGACCAAGATGAAGCTCAAAGAGTATATCTAAGTGGTCAACTCACAAAGCACAAACAATGTACCACGTGAGATCAAGTGATCTAGTGGTATGGTAAGTAATTGTGAATTGTGCTTTGTTACCTAACCCATGCTATATGTTTGTTATGTCTATGTGGGTTAGGTGTTTCTCATAGGCTTGCATCAAAAGGAAAGATCTCGTGTAGCCTATGTGTGGATGACATCAAGTGGTGATGGTCATCGGATTCGAGGAGTCCAAGTGCAAGATGAGATGACATCAAGTGGTGATGGTCATCGAGTTCGGGGAGTCCAGGTGCAAGATGAGAAGCCGGAGGTTATATGCTTTGAAGTTTGCGGTCCACATCATGATAATGTGCATGTGAAGATGGTCTTGAGATAAGGCTTCCCTCATTGCATCATGAGGAAGCAATTCGAGTATCTTCACCAAGTGGTCGTGGACAAGAAAGGGATTCCAACTTGAGGCAAGCATTAAAGTCATCATCAATCTCAAGTTGAATGTGCAAGGCAAAGGTATACCTTAGCTAGGTTTTCCTAGTTTTGCCGGTCTCATAGTGCTTGGTGGGAGACCGGATTATAGGTTTGATAGCCGTACTATCAAGAGGGACTCTCGGGCAAGTAGCTTGATCACGTCGCATGTAGAGAGCTCAAACCTTTGCATTACTTGCATCATTATTTCTTGTTGATCTTGGGTGGTTCTCTATGTGAGGACCTTGGGCTTTTCCATAGCTTCAAAACGAGCCCAAGATCATCGAATTCGGAGTCCGTATGCCCAAGTTATCGATGTTTTAGTGGGCTGCTGCTGGCTGTCCTGGGGACCCCGTGCGCACGGGGTGTCCAGAATTCTGGGTACTCCGTGCACACGGGCTCGTACCGTGCACACGGGGTCTCAACCCCCGTGCGCACGGGGTGCCCAGGAAATGCCCGTTGGAGCCCCAACGGCTAGTTTCGGAGTTTGGCTATTTAAGGGCCCTTTCCTCCCACCGGTTGGGGGCTGGTTCACACACATTCTAAACACCTTTTTGAGCCTCTCTCCACCTCTCCCAAACCCCTATCTCCCCTCTATGTGAAGGGGGATTTGTGGATGGATTAGTGAGCCATTTGTTGATCATATCCAAAGCATCCCCTCTCTTCAATCTCCTACTTTCAAGAGTGCATCTTACGAGATTGAGAGAGTGAGTTGAGCATTTGTTGCTTGACCTTGCATTGCATTTGTTGCATTGGTTTGAGCTCCCTGCATCGATTTGTTCGAGTGTGAGCCCGTGATTTTATTACTCTTGGAGGCCTCCGCCTCCTAGACGGTTTGGTGATACATTGAGAAGATTGTGAAAGAGGCCTATGTGGCCAAGGTTCCCCCGGAAACTTCCTCTTGTGGTGTGCTCCGGGGAAGGGTGTTGAAGTGGCCTAGGTGGTCAAGTTCCTCCGGAAGCTTCCTTGTTTGTGGTGTGCTCAGGAGAAGTTGTAAAGGTGTGGTGGTCGCCTTCAAGACCAACCCCGAGTGAATCGAGGCTCATCCGTTGGGGGTGACTCGAAAAGGAGAATACGGTGAGTCACTTGGTGACGCCCCGGAGCTTTGGCTTCGGCACCGCTCTAACGGAGATTAGCACTCTCACGAGTGTGAACTTCGGGATAAATCCGCGTCTCCGACTCACTTGTGGTTATCTCTTACCCACACCCTTTACTTACCGCAATTCATACTTGCTCATATTGATATATCTTGTGCTAGTTGAATTGCTTAGTTGTTCCTACATTTCCATATCTTGTGATATATTTGTGCTTGCTAGTTTCCTTAAGTGCCTATCTAGTTTAGCATAGGTTGTTGGTGCACTTAGTTGAGCCTAGCATATTTAGGATTTGTGCTTGAAAGGTATCCGTTTAGTTTAATTCCGCATTAGGATAAAGCCAAATCCATAACAGTTTTAAAACGCCTATTCACCCCCCCCCCCCCGCCTCTAGTAGTCATCTAGATCCTTTCAATTGGTATCAGAGTTTTGGTCTCTCCTTGCTAGGCTTCACCGCCTAGAGAGTAAAGATGTCGACTAGTGGTATAGTGCACGATGACACTTTCTGTTTTAGTGGCACAAACTATCACTTGTGGAAAATTCGCATGCTGTCATTTCTGGGCCATGGGTCCAAATTTTGTGCGAATTGTTCTTGTAGGGGCTTCTCCATGGAAGGATGAACTTTTTCCATCTATTAAGGAAAATGATGATATGCTTTGTGGGTATGGTGCAAAGAATGCCTTAATCCGGTCTATATCCCTCGAAGTGTTTGAGTCAATTATGACGTGTGCGTCGGCTCATGAGATGTGGACAAAACTTGAAGAAATATATGGTGAGTCCAATCTTCATGAGGTCAATCATAGTTCGGAGGTGTCTCTTGAGGAGTTCTCCACATCTTCATATCATGAAGAACTCCATATTGCTTCTTCCTCCGTGTGCTTGGACATTTCAACTTCTTCCACCTCACCATCATATGACATGTCCCAAGGTAATGACATGGTGAGTGGAAATATAATTTGTGATGATGATGTTGTGCTCAACATTGATGATCTTTCATGCATAAATGCTAATTTTGTAGCTTCTTTGGACTTGAACACATCTAGCAAAAATGACATACATTGTTGTGTTGGTAGTCCTTACATATCATATAGAGATTCCTTGAATACTTGTTGTGATGATATGCTTGATTCTCCTTGTTGCCATGATATCTATGCTTCTATTTCCTCTAGTTGTTGTTTGACTAACCATGTAGAGGAAATAAGAGAAAATGGTGCACACATCACTAATGGAGAATTTGCTAGAAGAGCAAAGAAGGAAATCACTATGTTGGAGAGGAAATGCTATGAGTGTCAAGAGGATGGACATGGATATCCTACTCTTGATGATGAAGAATCTCCCTCTCCAAAAGAATCATCATCAACCTCCTGTTCACAAGTGCCTCATGGCAAGAGGTACTACCGAGGTATCATCTACTCTTAGTAATGATAATGATGAGAGTGATGATGAATGTGATAGGGATATGAGTCAAGAAATATATGAAATTGGTAATTCTCTTCGTGGAGTAAATAAGAACACTTATGAGATATTTAAAGATCTTATTACTCATTTTGGAAAGTGTAATGATTTACTTCACGAAGAGCAAGAACAAAATGATAAACTTGATTGTAACCTTCTTGATGCTCTAGAAACTCTTAGAGACTTAGAATCCTATGTGGTTTGGTGATACATTGAGAAGATTGTGAAAGAGGCCTATGTGGCCAAGGTTCCCCCGGAAGCTTCCTCTTGTGGTGTGCTCCGGGGAAGGGTGTTGAAGTGGCCTAGGTGGTCAAGTTCCTCCGGAAGCTTCCTTGTTTGTGGTGTGCTCAGGAGAAGTTGTAAAGGTGTGGTGGTCGCCTTCAAGACCAACCCCGAGTGAATCGAGGCTCATCCGTTGGGGGTGACTCGAAAAGGAGAATACGGTGAGTCACTTGGTGACGCCTCGGAGCTTTGGCTTCGGCACCGCTCTAACGGAGATTAGCATTCTCACAAGTGTGAACTTCGGGATAAATCCGCGTCTCCGACTCACTTGTGGTTATCTCTTACCCACACCCTTTACTTACCGCAATTCATACTTGCTCATATTGATATATCTTGTGCTAGTTGAATTGCTTAGTTGTTCCTACATTTCCATATCTTGTGATATAGTTTGTGCTTGCTAGTTTCCTTAAGTGCCTATCTTGTTTAGCATGGGTTGTTGGTGCACTTAGTTGAGCCTAGCATATTTAGGATTTGTGCTTGAAAGGTATCCGTTTAGTTTAATTCCGCATTAGGATAAAGCCAAATCCGTAACAGTTTTAAAACGCCTATTCACCCCCCCTCTAGTCGTCATCTAGATCGTTTCACCCAGGATCACCGGGCTGCGTTCAAGGCGGTCGGGGGGCGGGAGGCCTTCTTATGCCGCTTCCGTGGCCGCTGTTTTCGATGCCTCAGCAAGCTCCACCGCCGGAAAGACTGTAGAGATCCGCTCAATTGCATCATCTGCGAGCGCCCGGGACATTTTGGCCGTGAGTGTCCACAAAATCCTCGCAATGGCCCGGGTGGCCCTGCAGCTGCTAGGCTAGGTCCGCTTGCCCCCCGCCCCCCCGGTGCACTCCCGCCTGCACTTCCCCCCGCTGTCACCGCCGCCTCCATCGCCTCCTCCGCCGCACCAGCTGCCCCTCGCCCACCCGCCCGCAGTTTCCATGGCTGAGCTGAGCCTGTCTGACCCCGCACGCCGCCCCCGCACCAGCCACAAGGTGGGGGTCTCCTCGGTGGAAGTGGAGCGGGCCGTCTTCTTCCTCACGCAGCATGCGGTGACGTTGCGCGCTTTGGACGGGGTGGCGGCCACATCCCCGATGGCCGTCGGGCGGGCCTTCGGGGCCCAGCTCTGCGTCCCGCCCCACCAGCTGCGGGTCACTCCTCCGGCACCGACGACAATGACGCGCTGCCGCGCACCTACCCCGGCACCTGGACCATGCATGTTGAGGATGGTCAGCGCGAGGAGCCGCACAGGCGGCAGGCCCGCGCCCCAGTGGTGGACACTGGTTGCCGGGGCATGCCCCTAAGCGGCTCCAGGCGGGACCCCGACAACGACGGGGCCGACAAAAGATCCTGGAAAGACACGCTTCTGGGCCACGGGCGCGGCCACCAAGCTCAGGCTGAGGTCTCGTCCAGGGACCGCCGTGTCCGCAACCGCTCGCCGCCGACGCGTCACCGTTCTGGTAGTTCCAAGGGACAGGGCCGCAAGACCAACGGTCACGGGCGCAAGACCAGCGGCCACGGGCCCAAGAAGAGTGCAAGACAGGACACGTTCGCGGCCGCCCCGGCCCTGCCCGCTCACCTCACCTCTGAAGCCCTCAACGACGACCTCGAGCATTTCTTCGCCCAAGCAAAGAAGCCGATCACCGCCATGGAGCCGGCCAAGGCTGACGCTGCCCACCTCGACGCTGAGATTGAAGCTGTGTTGGCTGCGCCGCTGGAGTTCTTTGACAAAGAGAAAGGGCAGCATGAAGATGCCCAGATGGCCGGACCGGATCACTTCGGGCCAACGCTATCCGGGCCATCCCGCAACCCTGCAAGCTTCAACTGCAGAACGCCCACAGCTGCAACAACAGTTCAGATGCAGCTTGGAGAAATCACTGAGCAAGTGTGCCACCTGGAGCTTCAAGACCCTGGTCCTGCTGATCGAGATCTCTTCACCAGCCCCACACCAGCCCTGCTACCATTGCCACCGTCCAGGAGATACTCTGCTCCGGCCAAGTCCAGAGCAACTTCCATGCCACCCCCGCGCCAGAGTGCTCGCCAGGCTGCTCAGAACAATGCCACACCTGTCGCCGAGCGCACCACGCTACGCCTGGTGAAGGGTCTGGGTCTACTGGGTCCAAAGGAGAAGATGACTGCCAAGGCGGCTGAAGCCCTCATCCGCAGGTCCGATGAGCCGCTCTCCGACGACGACATCAACGTCATCGCCAAGTTGACCAGGCTCAACAAGGAGGCGCTGCGCGTGGCCGTGGGCATGGCAGGGCCTGAAGCTGAAGCCGAGGAGGCCGGAGTGTAGTCATGTTAGTGCTCCTCTTCATCTGTAGTAGTTTCCGACAGCGGTCGGCAGTAGGCCGGCTCGAGCTAGTTCTAGTTCATCTCTGTAGCAGTAGTGGAAGGTGGTTTAGCTTCCGTCGTCGATACTTGGGGCCTATTGGTGGTCGACAACGGCCCCAGGCTAGTATGGCTGTGTATCAGTTGCATTTACATTCCCCTTTCAATGGTAATAGCTGTCGGAACTCGTCGATGGTGTTGTTACTTTTAGAGTTGTTCTATGTTCCTGATGAGTAGTACAAAGTGTGCAATTTTAAGCTGGAACATTAGGGGACTGAACACGCCAGCCAGGCGAACTGCTGTGCGATAGATAGCAGAAGCGCAGCGGACAAACATTCTCTGTCTGCAAGAGACTAAGCTAGAATCTTGGACACCCAGTGTTGTCAGAGAGCTGGAAGGGGCCAGATTAGATGGGTGCGCCGTTCTTCCAGCGATCGGCACTAGAGGAGGAATTGATGTACTATGGGACAAGAGTATGGTCAGTTTCGCAACGCACGCAGTCGGCAACTTCTCAACCACCGGAAAAGTGTCTCTCATCCAGGAAAGGCTTGATTTCTGGCTCACAACTATCTATGGGCCAGTGGACGACACGAGAAAAGATGATTTCCTTGCTGAAATAGCTCATGCTGCACCACCACAAGGAGAACCCTGGCTGCTAAACGGAGATTTTAACATCATCTAGGAAGCCCGTGACAAGAACAATCTCAACCTGAACAGGAGGATCATGGGCAGGTTCAGAGCAGCGATCGACAGAGCAGGCCTAAGAGAGATCAAATGCAAAAATAGGAGGTTCACATGGACAAACGAGCGTCAAAATCCAACGATGGTCAGCATTGACAAAGTGTTCTGCAACTCGGAATGGGATGCCCTCTTCCCTTCTTTTATGCTGATGGCCACGGCAACAGCATGTTCAGTTCACTGCCCACTGCTGCTTGCAAACACTGCGGCGCCACGCAAAAGAGCTGCCTTCCGTTTTGAGTCCTTCTGGCCACGTTTCCCTCATTTCCATGAAACAGTTGAAAGAGCCTGGCAGCGCCCTGTTAATCACACCTGCCCAATCATCAGGCTCAAGAAGAAGATGCAGAGGACAACGCATGATCTCAAAATTTGGGCAAAGACTCTTTTTAGCGATGCAAAGGTTCAGTTTCATCTGGCGTGTGAAGTAATCTTGAGACTTGATGTAGCTCAAGAAAAAAGAGGACTGACACAACAGGAATTCTGGCTAAGGAAACAACTAAAACTTCGTACCCTTGGACTGGCTGCAGTGGAGAGATCAAGGAAAAGACAGGCATCAAGACTAACCTGGCTCAAGGCGGGAGATGCACGAATGGCCTTCTTCCAAGCAAAGATCAATTCCAGAAGGAGGAAGAACTTTATACACTCCCTGCAAACTGAAACGAGTACAGTCACTGCGCACGAGGAAAAGAAAGAAATTGCCCACGACCATTTTGCAAATCTGCTGGGGAAAAAGGAGGAAAGGTGTTGCGCCATCAACTGGGAGGAGTTGGATATGCCAAATATGCAAAACGAGGGACTGGACAATCCGTTCTCGGAACCTGAAGTTTGGGCTGCTGTCATGGCATCTCCATCTGAGAAAGCTCCAGGCCCCGACGGCTTCTCAGGAGCTTTCTTCAGAGCTTGCTGGGGCACCATAAAGAATGACGTCATGGCAGTTTTTGATCACTTCAATAACCTAGCTGAAGGTGATTTTATCGAAGTCAACTCAGCCATGATCGCCCTCATTCCCAAGAAGGATGGAGCTACTAGAATGAGCGACTACAGACCTATAAGCCTGATACATTCCATTGCCAAACTGATCACAAAAGTGCTATCCATGAGACTAACGGCTGTCATTGACAAGATTATCTCGCCTGCTCAAACGGCCTTTCAGCGCGGGAGATGCATCCATGACAGCTACATTTACGTGCAGAATTCTATCCGATCTCTTCATAGGAACAAAACCCCAGCACTTCTTATTAAGCTAGATATAGCTAGGGCCTTCGATAGCATATCTTGGGAATACCTATTAGAATTGCTTCAGAGACTGGGTTTCTCGGCCAGATGGAGGGATTGGATCGCCCTGCTGCTATCCTCCTCCACCTCGTCCTGCATTCTCAACGGCGATCATGTAGACATTGTCATCCATCTTCGTGGGCTCCGACAAGGGGATCCCCTATCACCGCTTCTCTTCATCCTCTGCATAGATCCACTCCATCGCCTCCTAGATGCGGCCACTAGGGCGGGCGTGCTGAATCCCATCCCGGGCGAGGCAGCAAGGATGTGCACGAGCTTATATGCTGACGACGATGTCATCTTCATCAACCCTGCACGTCAGGAAGTAGATAGTCTTGTTGAGCTGCTACGGTTTTTCGGCGACGCTACGGGACTTCGGGTGAACCTTACAAAATCTCTCGCGGCTCCCATTAGGTGCGACGACATAGACATGGCTGATGTTCTTCAAAACTTTGGTGGCATTACGACGGCGTTCCCGATTAGATATCTCGGCCTCCCAGTCACGACGGGGCGCATTAGACTAGTGCATCTTCAGGCCATTCTGGACAGGATCCGGGCTCGCCTTGCCGGCTGGAAAGGCAGATTAATGTCGTTGGCTGGTCGGCGTGTCCTAGTGCGCTGCGTAATTTCGGCCATGCCCACCTTCGCGCTCACAGCCCTTCGAGTTCCAAAGAAGTTCTATAAAGACGTAGATAAATCACGGCGGCGTTTCCTCTAGGCAGGAGATGAGGAGATGTCCGGTGGAAAGTGCAAAGTGGGCTGGAGCACGGTGACCACGCCTGAGCAGTATGGTGGTCTCGGCATTCACGATCTTCCTCGTTTTTCCAGGGCTCTACGTCTGGGCTGGTTATGGCAATCCTGGAAGACCCCAGAAAGGCCTTGGGTCGGGACGGGCACGCCCTGCGACGCCTCAGACAGGGCCCTGTTTGCTGCATCCACTGCGGTGACCATTGGCGACGGAGCAACAGCGTCTTTCTGGTTCTACTCATGGCTAGGTGGACGACAACTTTGCCAAGCCTTCCCCACCCTTTTTGCAAGATCAACCAGGAAGAACCGTTCGGTCAACGACGCGCTGCACGCTGACAGATCGATCCTGGACTTGAGGCGAGGTGACCCAGATGCCATTGCACTGCAGGTGGTGCAGCTTGCGAGGGAAATCAGGCAGGCTGCCCTCGCCATCATCCCAGGAACCGAAGATTCTATTACCTGGAAGCTCAGCGCCTCGGGATGCTACACAACAAGTTCAACGTACAATGCCCAATTCAGCAATAGACAGATTACCTCCTTCAAATCCATCATCTGGAAAGTCTGGGCGTCGGGCAAGATCAAGATGTTCCTTTGGTTGCTGCACCTTGACAGATTATGGTGTAATGATCGTCTGCAAAGGAGAGGCTGGGAAAATGGATATTTCTGCCCGATGTGTATGCGCAGCCTCGAGACTTCAGTTCATCTCTGCTGGGAATGCCCGGTTGCACTGCAAGTCTGGCACATGGGGGCAACCTGGAACGGCTATGCCTCTCTGGACCAGGCCTTCTGGCACAGTGGAACAACAACAACAACAACAACGGACCGAGTGCAAAGGATTATAGCGGCAGCCGCCCCAGGCCACAGGAAAGGGGTTAAAACCGTTGTGGCACTCATCTCCTGGCACATATGGTTAGAGCACAACGCTTGCACATTCAGAGGGAAGCAGGAAAACGCAAGGCACGTCATTGAAGCCTGCAAGCGCGACATGGAGCAATGGAGAATGGCCGGGGCAAAGTGCATTGAGCTACCCTTTGGGGAAGTGACGTGAAAGTATCGCCCTACGAGCTTGGACCCGCAGTTCCCTTACACCTGCGGGGCAGTTGTAATTTTCCCCTTTCTTGATCACTTGATCACCCCTTGTCACTCTCCCTTCTGCTTAAATCAATGAAATGCCGGCAATGCTGGCCACTTCAAAAAACATTCGACCCTCAAATCGCTCCCTTTCGGATCGAGCTGTTCGTCGCACCTCACCACTAAACGTCTGTGAACGCGTCCACACGTTGGTTTTTTCGTAGATCGAAACCAAACTAGTGGGGTTTTGCGAGAGTCTCTAGCACCCCTGGTCCATCCAAAACCACACCCAGAGCCCGTGTCTTCGTCCCTCCACATATGCTCTCCTTTGCTCTACATCTGCTTCCTCCCGAACTGACGTCGATGTACCACCTAGCCGCCCGCCAAACCTTTGTCGGACATCCGCCCGCTCCACCCGGTTGCCACACCGCTTTACCTACGCCACCGTTTCACCTCTATGGATGCCGTTCGTAGGGTTCATCATGCCCGTCAAGTGTTTGGTGAAATGCTCCTACTAATTTTTTTTTCCACATTTTGTCGCCCTTTTTTGGAGCAATGGATTCGGACATGGGAGTATTTGTTGGGGATCGTAGCAGAATTTAAAAAAATAATCCTACGCATCACCAAGATCCATCTATGGAGTATACTAGCAACGAGGGGAAAGGAGTGCATCTACATACCCTTGTAGATCGCGAGCGGAAGCGTTCCAATGAACGGGGTTGATGGAGTCGTACTCGCCGTGATCCAAATCACCGATGACCGAGTGCCGAACGGACGGCACCTCCGCGTTCAACACACGTACGGAGCAGCGACGTCTCCTCCTTCTTGATCCAGCAAGGGGGAAGGAGAGGTTGATGGAGATCCAGCAGCACGATGGCATGGTGGTGGAAGTAGCGGGGTTCTCGGCAGGGCTTCGCCAAGCTTCTGCGAGAGGGAGAGGTGTTGCAGGGGGAGAGGGAGGCGCCAGGGGCTGTCGTACTGCTGCCCTCCCTCCCCCACTATATATAGGCCCCCTGGGAGGGGGGCGCCGGCCTGGATCCCATCTAAAGGGGGGGCCAGGGGGGAAACTTGGCCCCCAAGGCAAGTGGGGCGCCCCCCCACCCTAGGGTTTCCAACCCTAGGCGCAGGGGGGAGGCCCATGGGGGGCGCCCCAGCCCACCAAGGGCTGGTTCCCTTCCCACTTCAGCCCATGGGGCCCTCCGGGATAGGTGGCCCCACCCGGTGGACCCCCGGGACCCTTCCGGTGGTCACGGTACAATACCGGTGACCCCCGAAACTTTCCCGGTGGCCGAAACTTGACTTCCTATATATAATTCTTCACCTCCGGACCATTCCGGAACTCCTCGTGACGTCCGGGATCTCATCCGGGACTCCGAACAACTTTCGGGTTTCCGCATACTCATATCTCTACAACCCTAGCGTCACCGAACCTTAAGTGTGTAGACCCTACGGGTTCGGGAGACATGCAGACATGACCGAGACGCCTCTCCGGTCAATAACCAACAGCGGGATCTGGATACCCATGTTGGCTCCCACATGTTCCACGATGATCTCATCGGATGAACCACGATGTCGAGGATTCAATCAATCCCGTATACAATTCCCTTTGTCAATCGGTATGTTACTTGCCCGAGATTCGATCGTCGGTATCCCAATACCTTGTTCAATCTCGTTACCGGCAAGTCACTTTACTCGTACCGTAATGCATGATCCCGTGGCTAACTCCTTAGTCACATTGAGCTCATTATGATGATGCATTACCGAGTGGGCCCAGAGATACCTCTCCGTCATACGGAGTGACAAATCCCAGTCTCGATCCGTGTCAACCCAACAGACACTTTCAGAGATACCCGTAGTGTACCTTTAAAGTCACCCAGTTACGTTGTGACGTTTGGTAAACCCAAAGCACTCCTACGGTATCCGGGAGTTACACGATCTCATGGTCTAAGGAAAACATACTTGACATTGGAAAAGCTCTAGCAAACGAACTACACGATCTTTTGTGCTATGCTTAGGATTGGGTCTTGTCCATCACATCATTCTCCTAATGATGTGATCCCGTTATCAATGACATCCAATGTCCATAGTCGGGAAACCATGACTATCTGTTGATCAACGAGCTAGTCAACTAGAGGCTTACTAGGGACACGTTGTGGTCTATGTATTCACACATGTATTACGATTTCCGGATAACACAATTATAGCATGAACAATAGACAATTATCATGAACAAAGAAATATAATAATAACCATTTATTATTGCCTCTAGGGCATATTTCCACTAGTCTCCCACTTGCACTAGAGTGAATAATCTAGTTACATTGTGATGAATCGAACACCCATAGCGTCCTGGTGTTGATCATGTTTTGCTCTAGGGAGAGGTTTAGTCAACGGATCTGCTACATTCAGGTCCGTATGTACTTTACAAATATCTATGTCTCCATTTTGAACACTTTCACGAATGGAGTTGAAGCGACGCTTGATATGCCTGGTCTTCCTGTGAAACCTGGGCTCCTTGGCAAGGGCAATAGCTCCAGTGTTGTCACAGAAGAGAGTCATCGGGCCCGACGCATTGGGAATCACCCCTAGGTCGGTAATGAACTCCTTCACCCAGACTGCTTCTTGCGCTGCCTCTGAGGCTGCCATGTACTCCGCTTCACATGTAGATCCCGCCACGACGCTTTGCTTGCAACTGCACCAGCTTACTGCCCCTCCATTCAAAATATACACGTATCCGGTTTGTGACTTCGAGTCATCCAAATCTGTGTCGAAGCTAGCGTCGACGTAACCCTTTACGACGAGCTCTTCGTCACCTCCATAAACGAGAAACATATCCTTAGTCCTCTTCAGGTACTTCAGGATATTCTTGACCGCTGTCCAGTGTTCCATGCCGGGATTACTTTGGTACCTTCCTACCAAACTTACGGCAAGGTTTACATCAGGTCTGGTACACAGCATCGCATACATAATAGACCCTATGGCCGAGGCATAGGGGATGACACTCATCTTTTCTCTATCTTCTGCCGTGGTCGGGCATTGAGCCGTGCTCAATTGCACACCTTGCAATACAGGCAAGAACCCCTTCTTGGACTGATCCATATTGAACTTCTTCAATATCTTGTCAAGGTACGTACTCTGTGAAAGACCAATGAGGCGTCTTGATCCATCTCTATAGATCTTGATGCCTAATATATAAGCAGCTTCTCCAAGGTCCTTCATTGAAAAACACTTATTCAAGTAGGCCTTTATACTTTCCAAGAATTCTATATCATTTCCCATCAATAGTATGTCATCCACATATAATAAGAGAAATGCTACAGAGCTCCCACTCACTTTCTTGTAAACACAGGCTTCTCCATAAGTCTGTGTAAACCCAAACGCTTTGATCATCTCATCAAAATGAATGTTCCAACTCCGAGATGATTGCACCAGTCCATAGATGGAGCGCTGGAGCTTGCATACCTTGTTAGCATTCTTAGGATCGACAAAACCTTCCGGCTGCATCATATACAATTCTTCCTTAAGAAAGCCGTTAAGGAATGCCGTTTTGACGTCCATTTGCCATATCTCATAATCGTAGAATGCGGCAATTGCTAACATGATTCGGGCGGACTTCAGCTTCGCTACGGGTGAGAAAGTCTCATCGTAGTCAACCCCTTGAACTTGTCGATAACCCTTAGCGACAAGTCGAGCCTTATAGATGGTCACATTACCATCCGCGTATGTCTTCTTCTTAAAGATCCATTTATTTTCTATGGCTCGCCGATCATCGGGCAAGTCAGTCAAAGTCCATACTTCGTTTTCATACATGGATCCTATCTCGGATTTCATGGCTTCTAGCCATTTGTCGGAATCCGGGCTCGCCATCGCTTCTTCATAGTTCGAAGGTTCACCGTTGTCTAACAACATGATTTCCAGGACAGGATTGCCGTACCACTCTGGTGCGGAACGTGTCCTTGTGGACCTACGAAGTTCAGCAGTAACTTGATCCGAAGCTTCATGATCATCATCATCAACTTCCTCCCCAGTCTGTGTAGGCACCACAGGAACATCTTCCCGTGCTGCGCTACTTTCCGGTTCGGAAGGGGTGACTATCACCTCATCAAGTTCCACTTTCCTCCCACTCAATTCTTTCGAGAGAAACTCTTTCTCCAGAAAGGACCCGTTCTTTGCAACAAAGATCTTGCCTTCGGATCTGAGGTAGAAGGTATACCCAATGGTTTCCTTAGGGTATCCTATGAAGACGCATTTTTCCGACTTGGGTTCGAGCTTTTCAGGTTGAAGTTTCTTGACATAAGCATTGCATCCCCAAACTTTTAGAAACGACAACTTAGGTTTCTTCCCAAACCATAATTCATACGGTGTCGTCTCAACGGATTTCGACGGAGCCCTATTTAAAGTGAATGCGGCAGTCTCTAAAGCATAGCCCCAAAATGAGAGCGGTAGATCGGTAAGAGACATCATAGATCGCACCATATCTAATAGAGTGCGATTACGACGTTCGGACACACCATTTCGCTGAGGTGTTCCAGGCGGCGTGAGTTGTGAAACGATTCCACATTTCCTCAAGTGCGTACCAAATTCGTGACTTACATATTCTCCACCACGATCTGATCATAAGAATTTTATTTTCCTGTCACGTTGATTCTCAACCTCACTCTGAAATTCCTTGAACTTTTCAAAGGTTTCAGACTTGTGTTTCATTAGGTAGACATACCCATATCTACTTAAGTCATCAGTGAGAGTGAGAACATAACGATATCCTCCGTGAGCCTCAACACTCATTGGACCGCACACATCGGTATGTATGATTTCCAATAAGTTGGTTGCTCGCTCCATTGTTCCGGAGAACGGAGTCTTGGTCATCTTACCCATGAGGCATGGTTCGCACATGTCAAATGATTCGTAATCAAGAGACTCCAAAAATCCATCTGCATGGAGCTTCTTCATGCGCTTGACACCAATGTGACCAAGGCGGCAGTGCCACAAGTATGTGGGACTATCGTTATCAACTTTACATCTTTTGGTATTCACACTATGAATATGTGTAACATCACGTTCGAGATTCATCAAGAATAAACCATTGACCAGCGGGGCATGACCATAAAACATATCTCTCAAATAAATAGAACAACCATTATTCTCGGATTTAAATGAGTAGCCATCTCGAATTAAACGAGATCCAGATACAATGTTCATGCTCAAAGCTAGCACTAAATAACAATTATTGAGGTTTAAAACTAATCCCGTAGGTAAATGTAGAGGCAGCGTGCCGACGGCGATCACATCGACCTTGGAACCATTCCTGACGCGCATCGTCACCTCGTCCTTTGCCAGTCTCCACTTATTCCGTAGTTCCTGTTTTGAGTTAAAAATATGAGCAACCGCACCGGTATCAAATACCCAGGAGCTACTACGAGTACTGGTAAGGTACACATCAATTACATGTATATCACATATACCTTTGGTGTTGCCGGCCTTCTTGTCCACTAAGTATTTGGGGCAGTTCCGCTTCCAGTGACCACTTCCCTTGCAATAAAAGCACTCAGTCTCAGGCTTGGGTCCATTCTTCGACTTCTTCCCGGCAACTGGCTTACCGGGCGCGGCAACTCTCTTGCCGTCCTTCTTGAAGTTCTTCTTACCCTTGCCTTTCTTGAACTTAGTGGTTTTATTCACCATCAACACTTGATGTTCCTTTCTGATCTCCACCTCCACTGATTTCAGCATTGAATATACCTCAGGAATGGTCTTTTCCATCCCTTGCATATTGAAGTTCATCACAAAGCTCTTGTAGCTCGGTGGAAGCGACTGAAGGATTCTGTCAATGACTGCGTCATCCGGGAGATTAACTCCCAGCTGAGACAAGCGGTTGTGTAACCCAGACATTCTGAGTATGTGCTCACTAACAGAAATATTTTCCTCCATTTTACAGCTGAAGAACTTGTCGGAGACTTCATATCTCTCGACCCGGGCATGAGCTTGGAAAACCATTTTCAGCTCTTCGAACATCTCATATGCTCCATGTTTCTCAAAACGCTTTTGGAGACCCGATTCTAAGCTGTAAAGCATGCCACACTGAACAAGGGAGTAATCATCAGCACGTGATTGCCAAGCGTTCATAACGTCTTGGTTCTCTGGGATTGGTGCTTCACCTAGCGGTGCTTCTAGGACATAATCTTTCTTGGCAGCTATGAGGATGATCCTCAGGTTCCGGACCCAGTCCGTATAGTTACTGCCATCATCTTTCAGCTTGGTTATCTCTAGGAACGCGATGAAGTTGAGGACAACGTGGGCCATTTGATCTACAAGACATATTGTAAGGATTTTAGACTAAGTTCATGATAATTAAGTTCATCTAATCAAATTATTCAATGACCTCCCACTCAGATAGACATCCCTCTAGTCATCTAAGTGAAACATGATCCAAGTTAACTAGGCCGTGTCCGATCATCACGTGAGACGGACTAGTCAAGATCGGTGAACATCTCCATGTTGATCGTATCTTCTATACGACTCATGCTCGACCTTTCGATCCTCCGTGTTCCGAGGCCATGTCTGTACATGCTAGGCTCGTCAAGTCAACCTAAGTGTATTGCGTGTGTTCCGAGGCCATGTCTGTACATGCTAGGCTCGTCAACACCCGTTGTATGCGAACGTTAGAATCTATCACACCCGATCATCACGTGGTGCTTCGAAACAACGAACCTTCGCAACGGTGCACAATTAGGGGGAACACTATCTTGAAATTATTATAAGGGATCATCTTTCTTACTACCGTCGTTCTAAGCAAATAAGATGCAAAACATGATAAACATCACATGCAATCAAATAGTGACATGATATGGCCAATATCATTTTGCTCCTTTGATCTCCATCTTCGGGGCACCATGATCATCTTCGTCACCGGCATGACACCATGATCTCCATCATTGTGTCTTCATGAAGTTGTCACGCCAACGATTACTTATACTTCTATGGCTAACGCACTTAGCAATAAAGTAAAGTAATTTACATGGCGTTATTCAATGACACGCAGGTCATACAAAAAATAAAGACAACTCCTATGGCTCCTGCCGGTTGTCATACTCATCGACATGCAAGTCGTGATTCCTATTACAAGAATATGATCAATCTCATACATCACATATATCATTCAACACATCTTCTGGCCATATCACATCACATAGCACATGCTGCAAAAACAAGTTAGACGCCCTCTAATTGTTGTTGCAAGTTTTTACGTGGCTTGTATAGGTTTCTAGCAAGAATTTTTCTTACCTACGTAAAACCACAACGTGATATGCCAATTTCTATTTACCCTTCATAAGGACCCTTTTCATCGAATCCGTTCCGACTAAAGTGGGAGAGACAGACACCCGCTAGCCACCTTATGCAACTAGTGCATGTCAGTCGGTGGAACCTGTCTCCCGTAAGCGTACGTGTAAGGTCGGTCCGGGCCGCTTCATCCCACAATGCCGCCGAAACAAGATAAGACTAGTAGCGGCAAGAAGAATTGGCAACATCTACGCCCATAACTGCTTTGTGTTCTACTCGTGCATAGTAACTACGCATAGGCCTGGCTCATGATGCCACTGTTGGGGATCGTAGCAGAATTTTAAAAAAAAATCCTACGCATCACCAAGATCCATCTATGGAGTATACTAGCAACGAGGGGAAAGGAGTGCATCTACATACCCTTGTAGATCGCGAGCGGAAGCGTTCCAATGAACGGGGTTGATGGAGTCGTACTCGTCGTGATCCAAATCACCGATGACCGAGTGCCGAACGGACGGCACCTCCGCGTTCAACACACGTACGGAGCAGCGACGTCTCCTCCTTCTTGATCCAGCAAGGGGGAAGGAGAGGTTGATGGAGATCCAGCAGCACGACGGCGTGGTGGTGGAAGTAGCGGGGTTCTCGGCAGGGCTTCGCCAAGCTTCTGCGAGAGGGAGAGGTGTTGCAGGGGGAGAGGGAGGTGCCAGGGGCTGTCGTACTGCTGCCCTCCCTCCCCCCCCCCACTATATATAGGCCCCCTGGGAGGGGGGCGCCGGCCTGGATCCCATCTAAAGGGGGGTGGCGGCCAGGGGGGAAACTTGCCCCCCAAGGCAAGTGGGGCGCCCCCCCCACCCTAGGGTTTCCAACCCTAGGCGCAGGGGGGAGGCCCATGGGGGGCGCCCCAGCCCACCAAGGGCTGGTTCCCTTCCCACTTCAGCCCATGGGGCCCTCCGGGATAGGTGGCCCCACCCGGTGGACCCCCGGGACCCTTCCGGCGGTCCCGGTACAATACCGGTGACCCCCGAAACTTTCCCGGTGGCCGAAACTTGACTTCCTATATATAATTCTTCACCTCCGGACCATTCCGGAACTACTCGTGACGTCCGGGATCTCATCCGGGACTCCGAACAACTTTCAGGTTTCCGCATACTCATATCTCTACAACCCTAGCGTCACCGAACCTTAAGTGTGTAGACCCTACGGGTTCGGGAGACATGCAGACATGACCGAGACGCCTCTCCGGTCAATAACCAACAGCGGGATCTGGATACCCATGTTGGCTCCCACATGTTCCACGATGATCTCATCAGATGAACCACGATGTCGAGGATTCAATCAATCCCGTATACAATTCCCTTTGTCAATCGGTATGTTACTTGCCCGAGATTCGATCGTCGGTATCCCAATACCTTGTTCAATCTCGTTACCGGCAAGTCACTTTACTCGTACCGTAATGCATGATCCCGTGGCTAACTCCTTAGTCACATTGAGCTCATTATGATGATGCATTACCGAGTGGGCCCAGAGATACCTCTCCGTCATACGGAGTGACAAATCCCAGTCTCGATCCGTGTCAACCCAACAGACACTTTCAGAGATACCTGTAGTGTACCTTTATAGTCACCAAGTTACGTTGTGACGTTTGGTACACCCAAAGCACTCCTACGGTATCCGGGAGTTACACGATCTCATGGTCTAAGGAAAACATACTTGACATTGGAAAAGCTCTAGCAAACGAACTACACGATCTTTTGTGCTATGCTTAGGATTGGGTCTTGTCCATCACATCATTCTCCTAATGATGTGATCCCGTTATCAATGACATCCAATGTCCATAGTCAGGAAACCATGACTATATGTTGATCAACGAGCTAGTCAACTAGAGGCTTACTAGGGACACGTTGTGGTCTATGTATTCACACATGTATTACGATTTCCGGATAACACAATTATAGCATGAACAATAGACAATTATCATGAACAAAGAAATATTATAATAACCATTTATTATTGCCTCTAGGGCATATTTCCAACAGTATTTGTACGAGAACTACGTTGAGATGTCCGATGATTCATCCATCGAGGAGGATTATGCGGATGAAACAACGATGATGTATGCGGTCATTACAAACATGGAGCATGCAGAAGAACATGTTCTCAGTTTCAAGGAATCAATCAAGGGTCATCAAGTGTTGAATCGTAACAATGCACAGATGGTCGGTTCCGGTATCACTATCCGCGGGCGGATATCGTGTCTGATTTAGGGGTCAGTGTTGGAGATGCCCTTGAAACCGGTTGAAGGACGGACGAAGAGAGGATGAAGAAGGAACGGTGAGGCACGTGTGGTCATGGACGTCCTCGGTCCGTGCACACCCGAGTGGGTGAAGCCGTAACCGGAGCTACAACATCATGTGTCGCCCATTGCACCACCGCATGCGCCGGTGGCAGTACTGGCACCGTGCCTGTTTCCATGGCCGGCTCCGGTCTACATCGACCTCACCGATGAGGAAAATGGCGACGTCCAGTAGATCTACGTTTTGCTAATGTTTTTTTCATTTTAACTATGTAACGAACGGAATCTAACTGTATGTATTTTTAATTCAAAATTTTTGGTCAAAAATTCAAATTGCGGACGGCATGATGGGCACGATGGGCACACTAGCGGGTTGGCGGACATGGTCACTTTTGGGGTCACCCAAATGAATAAAACACAGATAAATTTGTTGTCTGTGTGAATTGGGCCTTTGGAGTTGCCCTAAGGCCAACTCCAACACATGACCCAATTTCGTCCGTCCCAGTCCATTTGGCTCGAAATGGATAAATGCCACGGCCAAACACGTGTGATCCTGAGCAAATTTTGTCATGCTCGTGTCCGGCTCAACCCAATTCTCGCGCAAATTTGGGCCAGATTTGCGTCCAGACGGACACTGGACAGACACGCACGCGCCCTCTCATCGTCCGCCATAGGGCCATCATGTCGGTCGTGCAACTGCTTTCCACCAGCCCCATTTAATCCGCACGCGTGGTCGGGCCCTCATGTCAGTCTCCCAGCCGCCCCCGACGCGTCCTTTTTAATGTCAAATCCGTGGATCGGATAGTCCCCTTCCGAACTCTAGCTGTATCAGCACTCTTCCACTGCCCCCTTGCACCTCCACAAGCCCAACCCTAGCGTCGCCCCCGTGCCTCGCTCCCCGCCAGCCGCCGACATCGGGATGTGGAAGTGGATCCCCGGCAAGAAGGGGAAGCACAACTACGAAGCGGGGTTGTCCTCTGCGTCATCAGGGAGCGCCTCCTATGCCATGTCGCCGCATGCCTTCTCCATTTCGTCCCCGATGCCCTGCCGCACATGCGGCCGTATGTCAAGGTGGACGTGTGCCAGCGGTATTGGGACAGGGCCACCCCACTGTCGTGGACCGACGCACAACTCACAAACGGCCGGCATCTCAACCCAGATCGGGTGCCCATGCCGCCGATCCTGGCGAGCAGTCGCGCCCGTCTGCTGTAGATCAACCGCCGGCGCTTCCACCTGTCATCAGATCTCGTCAACCTCCCAGGGTACGCTGTCGACTCCCCCCATGAGGACACCTGGTTCTGGTACAAGCACGACCTGCGGCGGCCGACGTTCTTTGTCGGTCATGCTCCAATCCCACCACGAGTGCGCTCTACCGCAAGCCGTGCGCGTGCCCCCTGGTCGCGCTAGTGCGCGTGCGTACGCCCACGCCCTCCCCCTCGTTATCCCCACCACCACCTCCTCCAACCATGACCACCGGAGAGGAGGAGGAGCTAGTGAGGAAGGTGCTCGAGGACTCAAAGAGAGAGTACGAACGCAGCCAATGGGACGGCCTTGACGTGCAGATGGCATTGCCGGCTGTCAATGACATCGCCATACCAGAGCTAGAGGAGAAAGATGATATGCTTCTGGCCACGCCCTGGGCCCTGCCTTGGTGGGGCAGTCATGTAGATGTTGATGGTGCCCTGCACACCAAAGTATGTGTCTACGCCAGCCTTGTGGGTGGGCAGCGAGTTGTGGTCACTGTCCCCACCACGGCCACTAGTGGTGCCGCAGCTACTGCAGCCACAGCAGGTACTGCCCTGCCCACCTTTGGCAGCACTTCCGTACATCGACCTCGCCATGGACGAAGATGACGAGGACGGCGGCGACAGCTGATCTAGGGTTACCTTATTTTTAAGTTTTCTTTGGTTCAAGTTTAATTTTTAATGTTCGACCGGGACTTGTGGCTTAAGTAAATGTAATATATAAGAGCAACACCAATGCGCCAACCCTTGTTGTCCGCGCGTGTCCGTTTGGGTCGGCGCGGACAGAAAAGTTGGCCGAACGCGTCGACCCAAACGGACGCGCGTCTGCTTTTCGTCCGCGTGCCAACCCATTCCCGGCCCATTGTTGAGCCTCATTTGCGTCGGGGCGGACACGAAATGGATGCGCACGGCGCCCGCGTACTCCTCCCCTGGCCCGCTAGTCATCGGCACATTGGACATCCTCTCCCACCCCCAAGATCAAAAGCAAACCCTCGCCCGCCTCCGCCGCGTCGTCGCCGCCGCCCATTTCTAGTGCCTCTGCCAGCAGCAGGTGCCGACACACCTCCCCCCAACACCGCCACCTCCCACATCGCCGCCTCCACCGTCTCACCGCCGGGGCACCGAATATTCCCACCCCACCTCCCGACACCGACGCGAGCAGGAAGCCGCCTCGCTGCTAGCCAGCTCCTTCGTCCTGACGCCGGCACGCTCATCGCACGTCTCTAGAGCAGCCACCTGGTCCAAGGGAGGCGCGCGTCTCCTTGCCGGTCGGCTCCATTGTCGATGCCCGCAAGCTGTTAGACAGTTTGCCAAGGTACAAAATGGACTCCGCCGACGAGTTCTTTTCCGTAATTTCCTTTGCGACTCCGACGATTCCTCGTCCGATGATGAGGAGGAGATCTTGGCTACCGTGTTGGTCCATCACCACCTTAATAGCCAGCGCCCGTTGTTCCGTGGCTCGATCCTGGGGCACCTTTCGGTGTTGAATCGCAACCGAGAGAGCGGGCATTTCCTTCTTTGGAAGGACTACTTTCACACAACCAACCCGCTGTTCAAACATCAGAAATTCCGGCAGCATTTTCGTATGAGTAGGCATCTTTTCAACCGTATTAGAGAAGGGGTGGTCGGATACGATGACTATTTCGAGTGCAAAGAGGATGCCCTTGGAAAGATTGGCTTCTCGTCTTATCAAAAATGCACTTCAGCCGTTCGGATGCTTGCATACGGATTGCCGGTGATCTCATTGATGAGTACGTCCGTATGAGCGAGTCTACATGCCTAGACTCCATGTACAAGTTCTGCAAGGTTTTGATTGTTGTGTTTGGCCCTGAGTACTTGAGAGAGCCGACTGCTCAAGATACAGCCCGCTTGTTGGCCATGAATGCCAGCAGGGGCTTCCCAGGGATGCTTTGAAGGAAATATGCCCTAGAGGCAATAATAATGTTGTTATTTTATATTTCCTTATTCATGATACAGGTTTATTATTCAAGCTAGAATTGTATTGATCGGAAACTTAAATACATGTGTGAATACATAAACAAATATTGTGTCCCTGGTAAGCCTCTACTAGACTAGCTCATTGATCAAATATGGTTAAGGTTTCCTAACCATAGACATATGTTGTCATTTGATAACGGGATCACATCATTAGGAGAATGATGTGATTGATAAGACCCACCCATTAGCTTAGCATATTGGTCGTTCGGTTTATTGCTATTGCTTTCTTCATGTCAAATACATATTCCTCCGACTATGAGATTATGCAACTCCCGGATACCGGAGGAATACCTTGTGTGCTATCAAACGTCACAACTTAAGTGGGTGATCATATAGATGCTCTAAAGGTATCTCCGAAGGAGTTTGTTGAGTTGGCATAGATCAAGATTAGGATTTGTCACTCCGAGTATCGGAGAGGTATCTCTGGGCCCTCTCGGTAATATACATCATAAGAAGCCTTGCAAGCAAAGTGACTAATGAGTTAGTTGCACGATGATGTATTACGGAACGAGTAAAGAGACTTGCCGGTAACGAGATTGAACTAGGTATGAAGATACCGACGATCGAATCTCGGGCAAGTAACATACTGATGGACAAAGGGAATTACGTATGTTGTCATAACAGTTCGACCTATAAAGATCTTCGTAGAATATGTAGGAGCCAATATGGGCATCCAGGTTCCGCTATTGGTTATTGACCGGAGAGGTGTCTCAGTCATGTCTACATAGTTCTCGAACCCGTAGGGTCCGCACGCTTAACGTTCGTTTACGATATAGTGTTATATGAGTTATATGATTTGGTGATCTAATGTTGTTCGGAGTCTTGTATGTGATCACGGACAAGACGAGGAGTCTTGAAATGGTCGAGATGTAAAGATTGATATATAAGACGATGATATCCAGACACCAGAAGTGTTTCAGAGTGTATCGGCTGATCATCGGAGAACCGGAGGGGGTACCGGGCACCCCGGGGAGGTTAGTGGGCCTATCGGGCCATTAGAGGGGAGCACACCAGCCCACAAGGGGCTAGCACACCCCTTATGGCAGCCGCCTGCTACCTCTTGAGCATGCGTTGGTTTTCCCTTGAAGAGGAAAGGGTGATGCAGCAAAGTAGCCTAAGTATTTCCCTCAGTTTTTGAGAACCAAGGTATCAATCCAGTACGAGACTACACGCAAATCGCCTAGTACCTGCACAAACAATCAAGAACCTTGCAACCAACGCGATAAAGGGGTTGTCAATCCCTTCACGGCCACTTGCAAAAGTGAGATCTGATAAAGATAATAAGATAATATTTTTGGTATTTTTGTTGTATAGATTGGAAAATAAAGATTGTAAAATAAACGGCGACAGAAATTGGCTAGTTGACGGGAAACTAATATGATGTAAAATAGAAGATTATATGATGGAAAATAGACCCGGGGGCCATAGGTTTCACTAGTGGCTTCTCTCAAGATAGCATATATTACGGTGGATGAACAAATTACTGCTGAGCAATTAATAGAAAAGCGCATAGTTATGAGAATATCTAGGCATGATCATGAACATAGGCATCACGTCCGTGTCAAGTACACCGAAACGATTCTGCATCTACTACTATTACTCCACACATCGACCACTATTCAGCATGCATCTAGAGTATTAAGTTCATAAGAACAGAGTAACGCATTAGGCAAGATGACATGATGTAGAGGGATAAACTCAAGCAATATGATATAAACCCCATCTTTTTATCCTCGATGGCAACAATACAATACGTGCCTTGCTGCCCCTGCTGTCACTGGGAAAGGACACCGCAAGATTGAACCCAAAGCTAAGCACTTCTCCCATTGCAAGAGAGATCAATCTAGTAGGCCAAACCGAACTGATAATTCGAAGAGACTTGCAAAGATATCAAATCATGCATATAAGAATTCAGATAAGAAACAAATATTGGTCATAGATAATCTTGATCATAAACCCACAATTCATCAGATCTCGGCAAACACACTGCAAAAAGTACTACATCGAATAGATCTCCAAGAAGATCGAGGAGAACTTTGTATTGAGATCCAAACAAAGAGAAGAGCCATCTAGCTAATAACTATGGACCCGGAGGTCTGTGGTAAACTACTCACACATCATCGGAGAGGCTATGGTGTTGATGTAGAAGCCCTCCGTGATTGATTCCCTCTCCAGCGGAGCGCCGGAAAAGGCCCCAAGATGGGATCTCACGGGTACAGAAGGTTGCGGCGGTGGAAAAAGTGTTCCGTGGCTCTCCTGGATGTTTTCAGGGTATGAGAGTATGTATAGGCAAAAGAAGTAGGTCGGTGGAGCCTGTTGGAAATATGCCCTAGAGGCAATAATAAAATGGTTATTATTATATTTCCTTGTTCATGATAATTGTCTATTGTTCATGCTTTAATTGTGTTATCCGGAAATCGTAATACATGTGTGAACACATAGACCATAACATGTCCCTAGTGAGCCTCTAGTTGACTAGCTCGTTGATCAATAGATGGTTACGGTTTCCTGACCATGGACATTGGATGTCATTGATAACGGGATCACATCATTAGGAGAATGATGTGATGGACAAGACCCAATCCTAAGCATAGCACTAGATCGTGTAGTTCGTTTGCTGAAGCTTTTAATGTCAAGTATCATTTCCTTAGACCATGAGATCGTGCAACTCCCGGATACCATAGGAATGCTTTGGGTGTACCAAACGTCACAACGTAACAGGGTGGCTATAAAGGTGCACTACATGTATCTCCGAAAGTGTCCGTTGGGTTGGCTCGGATCAAGACTGGGATTTGTCACTCCATATGACGGAGAGGTATCTCTGGGCCCACTCGGTATTGCATCATCATAATGAGCTCAATGTGACTAAGTAGTTAGTCACGGGATCATGCATTACGGAACGAGTAAAGTGACTTGCCGGTAACAAGATTGAACGAGGTATTGGGATACCGACGATCGAATCTCGGGCAAGTAACGTACCGATTGACAGAGGGAATTGTATACGGGATTGCTTGAGTCCTCGACATTGTGGTTCATCCGATGAGATCATCATGGAACATGTGGGAGCCAACATGGGTATCCAGATCCCGCTGTTGGTTATTGGCTAGAGAGGTGTCTCGATCATGTCTGCATGATTCCCGAACCCGTAGGGTCTACACACTTAAGGTTCGATGACGCTAGGGTTATAAGGAAGGTTTGTATGTGATTACCGAATGTTGTTCGGAGTCCCGGATGAGATCCCGGACGTCACGAGGAGTTCCGGAATGGTCCGGAGGTAAAGATTTATATATGGGAAGTCACCATACGGTCACCGGAAATATTCGGGGGTATACCGGTATTGTACCGGGACCACCGGAGGGGTTCCGGGGGTCCACCGGGAGGGTCCACCTGCCCCGGAGGGCCTTATGGGCTGTAGGTGGAAGGGAACCAGCCCTTAGTGGGCTGGGCACCAACCCCCCTAGGGCCCATGCGCCTAGGGTTTGGGGGGAACCCTAAAGGGGGCGCCCCCCTTGCTTGGGGGGCAAGCCACCTCCCCCCTTGGCCGCCGCCCCCCCCTCTAGATCCCATCTAGAGGGGCTGGCCCCCTTCCCCCTTCTCCCTATAAATAGAGGGGTGAGGGGAGGGCTGCAGCACCACATCCAAGGCGCAACCCCTCCCCTCCCCAACACCTCTCCTCCTCCGCGTGTGCTTAGCGAAGCCCTGCCGGAGAACTGTCACTCCTCCACCACCACGCCGTCGTGCTGCTGTTGCAGCCTTCTTCCTCAACCTCTCCCTCCTCCTTGCTGGATCAAGGCGTGGGAGACGTCACTGCTCCGTACGTGTGTTGAACGCGGAGGTGCCGTCCGTTCGGCGCTTGGATCATCGGTGATTTGGATCACGACGAGTACGACTCCATCAACCCCGTTCTCTTGAATGCTTCCGCTCGCAATCTACAAGGGTATGTAGATGCACTCCTCCCCTCTCGTTGCTAGTAAACTCCATAGATTGATCTTGGTGATGCGTAGAAAATTTTAATTTCTACTACGATCCCCAACAGTGGCATCATGAGCTAGGTCTATGCGTAGTTTCTATGCACGAGTAGAACACAAGTTGTTGTGGGCGTCGATTTTGTCAATTTACTTGCCGTTACTAGTCTTATCTTGATTCGGCGGCATCGTGGGATGAAGCGGTCCGGACCGACCTTACACGTACGCTTACGTGAGACAGGTTCCACCGACTGACATGCACTAGTTGCATAAGGTGGCTAGCGGGTGTCTATCTCTCCCACTTTACTTGGATCGGATTCGATGAAAAGGGTCCTTATGAAGGGTAAATAGAAATTGGCATATCACGTTGTGGTTTTGGCGTAGGTAAGAATCGTTCTTGCTAGAAACCTATAGCGGCCACGTAAAAGTTTGCAACAACAATTAGAGGACGTCTAACTTGTTTTTGCAGCAAGTGTCATGTGATGTGATATGGCCAGAAGGATGTGATGAATGATATATGTGATGTATGAGATTGATCATGTTCTTGTAATAGGAATCACGACTTGCATGTCGATGAGTATGACAACCGGCAGGAACCTAGGAGTTGTCTTAATTTATTTATGACCTGCGTGTCAACTGAAACGTCATGTAATTACTTTACTTTATTACTAACCGTTAGCCATAGTAGTAGAAGTATAATTGGCGAGACAACTTCATGAAGACACGATGATGGAGATCATGAGGACGGAGATCATGGTGTCATGCCGGTGACGATGATGAACATGGCGCCCCGAAGATGGAGATCAAAAGGAGCAAAATGATATTGGCCATATCATGTCACTGTTTGATTGCATGTGATGTTTTTCATATTTTACATCTTATTTGCTTAGAACGACGGTAGCATAAATAAGATGATCCCTCGCTAAAATTTCAAGAAAGTGTTCCCCCTAACTGTGCACCGTTGCGAAGGTTCGTTGTTCCGAAGCACCACGTGATGATCGGGTGTGATAGGTTCTAACGTTCGCATACAATGGGTGTAAGCCAGATTTACACACGCAATACACTTAGGTTGACTTGACGAGCCTAGCATGTACAGACATGGACTCGGAACACGAGAGACCGAAAGGTCGAACATGAGTCGTATAGCAGATACGATCAACATGAAGATGTTCACCGATGATGACTAGTCCGTATCACGTGATGATCGGACACGGCCTAGTTGACTCGGATCATGTATCACTTAGATGACTAGAGGGATGTCTATCTGAGTGGGAGTTCGTTAATAATTTGATTAGATGAACTTAATTATCATGAACTTAGTCTAAAAACCTTTACAATATGTCTTGTAGATCAAATGGCCCACGCTAATGTTGCCCTCAACTTCAACGCGTTCCTAGAGAAAACCAAGCTGAAAGACGATGGTAGCAACTACACGGACTGGGTCCATAACCTGAGGATTATCCTCATAGCTGCCAAGAAAGCATGTGTCCTTGAAGCACCGCTAGGTGATGCACCTGTTTTCCCAGCAACTCAAGACGTTCTGAATGCTTGGCAGTCACGTAGTGATGATTACTCCCTGGTTCAGTGCGGCATGCTTTACAGCTTAGAACCGGGGCTCCAAAAGCGTTTTGAGCAGCACGGAGCATATGAGATGTTCCAAGAGCTGAAAATGGTTTTCCAAGCTCATGCCCGGGTCGAGAGATATGAAGTCTCCGACAAGTTCTACAGTTGTAAGATGGAGGAGAATAGTTCCGTCAGCGAACACATACTCAAAATGTCTGGGTTGCACAACCGCTTGTCTCAGCTGGGAGTTAATCTCCCGGATGACGCGGTCGTTGACAGAATCCTTCAGTCGCTCCCACCTAGCTACAAGAGCTTTGTGATGAACTTCAATATGCAGGGGATGGAAAAGACCATTCCTGAGGTATATTCAATGCTGAAATCAGCGGAGGTGGAGATCAAAAAGGAACATCAAGTGTTCAAGAAAGGCAAGGGTAAGAAGAACTTCAAGAAAGACGGCAAGGGAGTTGCCGCGCCCGTTAAGCAAGCTGCCGGGAAGAAGACAAAGAATGGACCCAAGCCTGAGACTGAGTGCTTTTATTGCAAGGGAAACGGTCACTGGAAGCGGAACTACCCCAAGTACTTAGCGGATAAGAAGGCCGGCAATACCAAAGGTATATGTGATATACATGTTATAGATGTGTACCTAACCAGCGCTCGTAGTAGCTCCTGGGTATTTGATACCGGTGCGGTTGCTCATATTTGTAACTCAAAGCAGGAGCTGCGGAATAAGCGGAGACTGGCGAAGGACGAGGTGACGATGCGCGTCGGGAATGGTTCCAAGGTCGATGTGATCGCCGTCGGCACGCTACCTCTACATTTACCTACGGGACTAGTTTTAAACCTCAATAATTGTTATTTAGTGCCAGCTTTGAGCATGAACATTGTATCTGGATCTCGTTTAATGCGAGATGGCTACTCATTTAAATCCTAGAATAATGGTTGTTCTACTTATATGAGAGATATGTTTTATGGTCATGCCCCGCTGGTCAATGGTTTATTCTTAATGAATCTCGAACGTGATGTTACACATATTCATAGTGTGCATGCCAAGAAATGTAAGGTTGATAATGATAGTCCCACATACTTGTGGCACTGCCGCCTTGGTCACATTGGTGTCAAACGCATGAAGAAACTCCATGCAGATGGACTTTTGGAGTCTCTTGATTATGAATCATTTGACACGTGCGAACCATGCCTCATGGGCAAAATGACCAAGACTCCGTTCTCCGGAACAGTGGAGCGAGCAACCAACTTATTGGAAATCATACATACTGATGTGTGCGGTCCAATGAGCGTTGAGGCTCGCGGTGGCTATCGTTATGTTCTCACCCTCACTGATGACTTGAGTAGATATGGGTATGTCTACTTAATGAAACACAAGTCTGAGACCTTTGAAAAGTTCAAGGAATTTCAGAGTGAGGTTGAGAATCAACGTGACAGGAAAATAAAGTTCTTACGATCAGATCGTGGAGGGGAATATTTGAGTCACGAATTTGGCACACACTTATGGAAATGTGGAATTGTTTCACAACTCACGCCGCCTGGAACACCTCAGCGTAATGGTGTGTCTGAACATCGTAATCGCACTCTATTGGATATGGTGCGATCTATGATGTCTCTTACCGATCTACCGCTATCATTCTGGGGTTATGCTTTAGAGACTGTCGCATTCACTTTAAATAGGGCTCCGTCGAAATCCGTTGAGACGACACCGTATGAATTATGGTTTGGAAAGAAACCTAAGCTGTCGTTTCTGAAAGTTTGGGGATGCGATGCTTATGTCAAGAAACTTCAACCTGAAAAGCTCGAACCCAAGTCGGAAAAATGCGTCTTCATAGGATACCCTAAGGAAACCATTGGGTATACCTTCTACCTCAGATCCGAAGGCAAGATCTTCGTTGCCAAGAACGGGTCCTTTCTAGAGAAAGAGTTTCTCTCGAAAGAAGTAAGTCGGAGGAAAGTGGAACTTGATGAGATGACCCCTCTCGAACCAGAAAGTAGCGCAGCACAAGAAAATGTTTCTGTGGTGCCTGCACCGACTAGAGAGGAAGTTAATGATGACGATCATGATCAAGTTACCACTGAACTTCATAGGTCCACAAGGACACGTTCCGCACCATAGTGGTACGGCAACCCTGTCCTGGAAATCATGTTGTTGGACAACGGTGAACCTTCGAACTATGAAGAAGCAATGGCGGGTCAGATTCCAACAAATGGCTTGAAGCCATGCAATCCGAGATAGGATCCATGTATGAAAACAAAGTGTGGACTTTGACAGACTTGCCCGATGATCGGCGAGCGATAGAAAATAAATGGATCTTTAAGAAGAAGACGGACGCGGATGGAAATGTTACCATCTATAAAGCTCAACTTGTCGCTAAGGGTTATCGACAAGTTCAAGGAGTTGACTATGATGAGACCTTCTCACCCGTAGCGAAGTTGAAGTCCGTCCGAATCATGTTAGCAATTGCCGCATTCTACGATTATGAAATATGGCAAATGGACGTCAAAACGGCATTCCTTAACGGCTTCCTTAAGAAAGAATTGTATATGATGCAGCCGGAAGGTTTTGTCGATCCTAAGAATGCTGACAAAGTTTCCAAGCTCCAGCGCTCAATCTATGGGCTGGTGCAGGCATCTCGGAGTTGGAACATTCGCTTTGATGAGATGATCAAAACGTTTGGGTTTACACAGACTTATGGAGAAGCATGTGTTTACAAGAAAGTGAGTGGGAGCTCTGTAGCATTTCTCATATTATATGTGGATGTCATACTATTGATGGGAAATGATATAGAATTCTTGGAAAGTATAAAGGCCTACTTGAATAAGTGTTTTTCAATGAAGGACCTTGGAGAAGCTGCTTACATATTAGGCATCAAGATCTATAGAGATAGATCGAGACACCTCATAGGTCTTTCACAAAGCACATACCTTGACAAGATATTGAAGAAGTTCAATATGGATCAGTCCAAGAAGGGGTTCTTGCCTGTATTGCAAGGTGTGAGATTGAGCACGGCTCAATGCCCGACCACGGCAGAAGATAGAGAAAAGATGAGTGTCGTCCCCTATGCCTCGGCCATAGGGTCTATTATGTATGCCATGCTGTGTACCAGACCTGATGTAAACCTTGCCGTAAGTTTGGTAGGAAGGTACCCAAGTAATCCCGGCATGGAACACTGGACAGCGGTCAAGAACATCCTGAAGTACCTAAAAAGGACTAAGGATATGTTTCTCGTTTATGGAGGTGACGAAGAGCTCGTCGTAAAGGGTTACGTCGATGCTAGCTTCGACACAGATCTGGATGACTCTAAGTCACAAACCGGATACGTGTATATTTTGAATGGTGGGGCAGTTAGCTGGTGCAGTTGCAAGCAAAGCGTCGTGGCGGGATCTACATGTGAAGCAGAGTACATGGCAGCCTCGGAGGCAGCACATGAAGCAATCTGGATGAAGGAGTTCATTGCCGACCTAGGAGTTATTCCCAATGCATCGGGGCTGATGACTCTCTTCTGTGACAACACTGGAGCTATTGCCCTTGGCAAGGAGCCCAGGTTTCACAAGAAGACCAGGCACATCAAGCATTGCTTCAACTCCATTCGTGAAAATGTTCAAAATGGAGACATAGATATTTGTAAAGTACATACGGATTTGAATGTCGCAGATCCGTTGACTAAACCTCTTCCACGGGCGAAACATGATCAACACCAGAACTCTATGGGTGTACGATTCATCACAATGTAACTAGATTATTGACTCTAGTGCAAGTGGGAGACTGTTGGAAATATGCCCTAGAGGCAATAATAAAATTGTTATTATTATATTTCCTTGTTCATGATAATTGTCTATTGTTCATGCTATAATTGTGTTATCCGGAAACAGTAATACATGTGTGAACACATAGACCATAACATGTCCCTAGTGAGGGGGCCACGAGGGTGGGGGCGCGCCTACCCCTCTTGGGCGTGCCCTCCTGCCTCGTGGCCGCCTCTTTGCTTCCTTGGCGTCCACTCCATGTCTCCTGGATTGCGTTTGTTTCAAAAACGATCCTCGCGAAGGTTCATTCCGTTTGGATTCCGTTTGATATTCCTTTTCTGCGAAACACTGAAATAGGCAAAAAAAACAACAATTTGCACTGGGCCTTCGGTTAATAGGTTAGTCCCAAAAATAATATAAAAGAGCATAGTAAAGCCCATTAAACATCAAAAACAGATAATATAATAGCATGGAACAATCAAAAATTATAGATACGTTGGAGACGTATCAAGCATCCCCAAGCTTAATTCATACTCGTCCTTGAGTAGGTAAATGATAAAACAGAATTTTTGATGTGGAATGCTACCTAACATAATTTTCAATGTAATTCTCTTTATTGTGGCATGAATGCTTAGATCCAAAAGATCCTAGACAAAGTTTTATTATCGAAATAAAAATAGTAATACATCAAGCATGCTAACCAAGCAATTATGTCTTATCAAAATAACATAGCCAAAGAAAGATCATCCCTACAAAATCATATAGTTTGGCCATGCTTCATTTTCGTCACACAAAATGCTCCTATCATGCACAACCCCGGTTTCAGCCAAGCAATTGTTTCATACTTAGCCTTTTCAAACTCTTTCAACTTTTACGCAATATATGAGCGCAAGCCATGGACATAGCACTATGGGTGGAATAGCATATGATGATGGGGGTTATGTGAGAAGACAAAAAGAAGGAGAAAGTCTCACATTGACGCGGCTAATCAACGGGCTATGGAGATGCCCATCAATTGATGTCAATGCGAGGAGTAGGGATTGCCATGCAACAGATGCACTAGAGCTATAAATATATGAAAGCTCATCAAAAGAAACTAAGTGGGTGTGCATCCAACTTGCTTGCTCAAGAAGACCTAGGGCAGTTTGAGGAAGCCCATCCTTGGAATATACAAGCCAAGTTCTATAATGAAAAATTCCCACTAGTATATGAAAGTGACAAAATAAGAAACTCTCTATCATGAAGATCATGGTGCTATTTTGAAGCACAAGTGTGGAAAAAGGATAGTAACATTGTCCCTTCTCTCTTTTTCTCTCATTTTTTTTGTTTGGAATTCTTTGGCCTCTTTTTTTATTTGGGCTTCTTTGGCCTCTTTTTTTATTTATTTATTTTCGTCCGGAGTCTCATCCTGACTTGTGGGGGAATCATAGTCTCCATCATCCTTTCCTCACATGGGACAATGCTCTAATAATGAAAATCATCACACTTCTATTTACTTACAACTCAAGAATTACAACTCGATACTTAGAACAAAATATGACTCTATGTGAATGCCTCCGACGGTGTACCGGGATATGCAATGAATCAAGAGCGAAATGTATGAAAGAATTATGAAGGTGGCTTTGCCACAAATACGATGTCAACTACATGATCATGCAAAGCAATATGACAATGTTTGAGCGTGTCATAATAAACGGGACGGTGGTAAGTTGCATGGCAATATATCTCGGAATGGCTATGGAAATGCCATGTGGCTGTTTTGAGGAAGATATAAGGAGGCTTATGTGTAATAGAGCGTATCATATCACGGGGTTTGGATGCATCGGCGAAGTTTGCACCAACTCTCGAGGTGAGAAAGGGAAATGCACGGTACCGAAGAGGCTAGCAATGATGGAAGGGTGAGAGTGCGTATAATCCATGGACTCAACATTAGTCATAAAGAACTCACATACTTATTGCAAAAATCTACAAGTCATCAAAACTAAGCACTACGCGCATGCTCCTAGGGGAAGGGTTGGTAGGAGTTAACCATCGCGCGATCCCGACCTCCACTCATAAGGAAAGCAATCAAAGAACACCCCATGCTTCAAATTTGTCACACAACGTTTACCATACGTGCATGCTACGGGACATGCCAACCTCAACACAAGTATTTCTCAATTCCACAATTACCCAACTAGCATGACTCTAACATTACCACCTTTATATCTCAAAACAATTATCAAGTATCAAATTTACCATAGTATTTAATGCACTCTATATGAAAGTTTTTATTATACCCATCTTGGATGCCTATCATATTAGGACTAATTTTATAGCCAAAGCAAACTACCATGCTGTTCTAAAGGACTCTCAAAATAATATAAGTGAAGCATGAGACATCAATAATTTCTACAAAATAAAACCACCGCCGTGCTCTAAAAAGGTATAAGTGAAGCACTAGACAAAATTATCTAGCTCAAAAGATATAAGTGAAGCACATAGAGTATTCTAATAAATTCTGATTCGTGTGTGTCTCTCCCAAAAGGTGTGTACAGCAAGGATGATTGTGGTAAACTAAAAAGCAAAGACTCAAATCATGCAAGATGCTCCAAGCAAAACACATATCATGTGGTGAATAAAAATATAGCCTCGAGTAAAGTTACCGATAGACGAAGACGAAAGAGGGGATGCCTTCCGAGGCATCCCCAAGCTTAGGCTTTTGGTTGTCCTTGAATTTTACCTTGGGGTGCCTTGGGCATCCCCAAGCTTAGGCTCTTGCCACTCCTTATTCCAAAATCCATCAAATCTTTACCCAAAAACTTGAAAACTTCACAACACAAAACTCAACAGAAAATCTCATGAGCTGCGTTAGTATAAGAAGACAAAGCACCACCTTAAAGTACTATAATGAACTCATTCTTTATTTATATTGGTGTTAAACCTACTGTATTCCAACTTCTCTATGGTTCATACCCCCCGATACTAGCCATAGATTCATCAAAATAAGCAAACAACACACGAAAAACAGAATCTGTCAAAAACAGAACAGTCTGTAGCAATCTGATAGTTTCAAATACTTCTGTAACTCCAAAAATTTGAGGAATTAGGACGTCCTAAGCAATTTGTTTATTAACCTTATGCAAAAAGAATCAACTGAAAAGCACGTTCCTGTGATTTATGAAAACTAATTTCATGCGCACAAAAGTTTCTGTTTTCAGCAAGATCAAATTAACTATCACCATAGGTTATCCTAAAGGTTCTACTTGGCACAAACACTAATTAAAACACAAAAAACCACATCTAACCAGAGTCTAGATGACTTATTTATTACTAAACAGAAACAAAAAGCAAAGAACAAAAAATAAAATTGGGTTGTCTCCCAGCAAGCGCTATTGTTTAACGCCCCTAGCTAGGCATAAAAACAAGAATAGATCTAGGTATTGTCATCTTTGGTATGCAATCCATAAGTGGCTCTCATAATAGATTCATAAGGTAATTTAATTTTCTTGCTAGGAAAGTGCTCCATGCCTTTCCTTAATGGAAATTGGAATCTAATATTTCCTTCTTTCATATCAATAATTGCACCAATCGTTCTAAGGAAAGGTCTACCAAGAATAATAGGACATGTAGGATTGCAATCTATATCAAGAACAATAAAATCTACGGGCACATAATTCCTATTTGCAACAATAAGAACATCATTAATTCTTCCCATAGGTTTCTTTATGGTGGAATCCGCAAGATGCAAATTTAAAGAACAATCATCAAATTCACGGAAGCCTAGCACATCACACAAAGTTTTTGGAATCGTGGAAACACTAGCACCCAAATCACATAAAGCATAGCATTCATGATATTTAATCTTAATTTTAATAGTAGGTTCCCACTCATCATAAAGTTTTCTAGGGATATAAACTTCTAATTCAAGTTTTTCTTCATAGGATTGTATTAAAGCATCAACGATATGTTTGGTGAAAAAACTTTATTTTGACTATAAGCATGAGGAGAATTTAACACGGATCGCAACAAGGAAATAAAATCTATCAAAGAACAATTATCATAATTAAATTCCTTGAAATCCAAAATAGTGGGTTCATTGCTATGTAAAGTTTTGACCTCTTCAATCCCACTTTTATTAATTTTTGCATCAACATCAAAAAACTCTGAATCATTGGGACGCCTTTTAACTAAAGTTGACTCATCTCCAGTCCCATCTTTATCAAGATTCATATTGGAAAACAAAGATTTAATAGGATACACATCAATCACTTTTAGATCTTCATCATTATTATCATGAAAACTAGAAGAACACGCTTTCACAAAGCAATTTTTTTTGCACGCATCCTAGCGGTTCTTTCTTTGCACTCATCAATGGAAATTCTCATGGCTTTGAGAGACTCATTGGTATCATGCTTAGGTGGGATAGATCTAAGTTTCAAAGAATCAACATCAAGAGAAATTCTATCCACGTTCCTAGCCAACTCATCAATCTTAGGCAATTTTTCTTCAAGCAAAGCATTGAAATTCTTTTGCGAATTCATAAATTCTTTAACACTAGTCTCAAAATCAGAGGGCATCTTATTAAAATTTCCATAAGAGTTGTTGTAGGAATTACCATAATTATTAGAGGAATTAGTAGGGAACGGCCTAGAATTAAAGTTTCCTCTATACGCGTTGTTACCAAAATTGTTCCTACCAACAAAATTCACATCCATAGATTCATTATTATTCTCAATCAAAGTGGACAAAGGCATATCATTAGGATCAGAAGAAACACTCTTATTAGCAAACAATTTCATAAGTTCATCCATCTTTCCACTCAAAACATTAATCTCTTCAATAGCATGAACTTTTTTACTAGTAGATCTTTCGGTGTGCCATTGAGAATAATTAACCATAATATTATCTAGGAGTTTAGTAGCTTCTCCTAAAGTGTTTTCCATAAAAGTGCCTCCCGCGGCTGAATCTAAAATATTTCTAGAAGCAAAATTTAATCCGGCATAAAAGTTTTGTATAATCATCCATAAATTCAAACCATGTGTAGGGCAATTACGTATCAATAATTTCATCCTCTCCCAAGCTTGTGCAACATGCTCATGATCAAGTTGCTTAAAATTCATAATATCGTTTCTAAGAGAGATGATCTTAGCGGGAGGAAAATACTTAGAGATAAAAGCATCTTTGCACTTATTCCTTGAATCAATACTATTTTTAGGCAAAGAAGAGAACCAAGTTTTAGCACGATCTCTAAGCGAAAACGGAAATAGCTTCAATTTAACAATATCATTATCCACATCTTTCTTCTTTTGCATATCACACAAATCAACGAAGTTGTTTAGATGGGTAGCGGCATCTTCACTAGGAAGGCAAGAAAATTGATCTTTCATGACAAGATCCAACAAAGCAGCATTAATTTCACAAGATTCAGCATCAGTAATAGGAGCAATCGGAGTGCTAATAAAATCATTGTTGTTGGTATTGGAAAAATCACACAATTTAGTATTATCTTGAGCCATCGTGACGAACAACCAATCCAACACACAGGCACACAAGAAGCAAGCGAAAAGAAAAGAACAGAAAAAGGGCGAATAACACGGCAAAAGGTGAAGTGAGGGAGAGGAAAACGATAGGCAAATGGCAAATAATGTAATGCGAGGGATAAGAGTTTGTGATGGGTACTTGGTATGTCTTGACTTGTGCGTAGATCTCCCTGGCAACGGCGCCAGAAATCCTTCTTGCTACCTCTTGAGCATGCGTTGGTTTTCCCTTGAAGAGGAAAGGGTGATGTAGCAAAGTAGCGTAAGTATTTCCCTCAGTTTTTGAGAACCAAGGTATCAATCCAGTAGGAGACTACACGCAAATCGCCTAGTACCTGCACAAACAATCAAGAACCTTGCAACCAACGCGATAAATGGGTTGTTAATCCCTTCACGGCCACTTGCAAAAGTGAGATCTGATAAAGATAATAAGATAATATTTTTGGTATTTTTGTTGTATAGATTGCAAAATAAACAGCGACAGAAATTGGCTAGTTGACGGGAAACTAATATGATGTAAAGTAGAAGATTATATGATGGAAAATAGACCCGGGGGACATAGGTTTCACTAGTGGCTTCTCTCAAGATAGCTTATATTATGGTGGATGAACAAATTACTGCCGAGCAATTGATAGAAAAGCGCATAGTTATGAGAATATCTAGGCATGATCATGAACATAGGCATCACGTCCGTGTCAAGTAGACCGAAACGATTATGCATCTACTACTATTACTCACACATCGACCGCTATCCAGCATGCATCTAGAGTATTAAGTTCATAAGAACAGAGTAACGCATTAGGCAAGATGACATGATGTAGAGGGATAAACTCAAGCAATGTGATATAAACCCCGTCTTTTTATCCTTGATGGCAACAATACAATACGTGCCTTGCTGCCCCTGCTGTCACTGGGAAAGGACACCGCAAGATTGAACCCAAAGCTCTTCTCCCATTGCAAGAAAGATCAATCTAGTAGGCCAAACCTAACTGATAATTCGAAGAGACTTGAAAAGATATCAAATCATGCATATAAGAATTCAGAGAAGAATCAAATATTGTTCATACATAATCTTGATCATAAACCCACAATTCATCGGATCTCGGCAAACACACCGCAAAAAGTATTACATCGAATATATCTCCAAGAAGATCGAGGAGAACTTTGTATTGAGATCCAAAGAGAGAGAAGAAGCTATCTAGCTAATAACTATGGACCCGAAGGTCTGTGGTAAACTACTCACACATCATCGGAGAGGCTATGGTGTTGATGTAGAAGCCCTCCGTGACCGATTCCCCCTCCGACGGAGCGCCGGAAAAGGCCCCAATATGGGATCTCACGGGTACAGAAGGTTGCGGCGGTGGAAAAAGTGTTTCGTGGCTCTCCTTGATGTTTTCAGGGTATGAGAGTATATATAGGCGAAAAAAGTAGGTCGGTGGAGCCACGAGGGGCCCACGAGGGTGGGGGCGCACCTACCCCCCTGGGCACGCCCTCCTGCCTCGTGGCCGCCTCGTTGCTTCCTTGACATCCACTCTAAGTCTCCTGGATTGCGTTTGTTCCAAAAACGATCCTCGCGAAGGTTTCATTCCGTTTGGATTCCGTTTGATATTCCTTTTCTGCGGAACACTGAAATAGGCAAAAAAAACAACAATTTGCACTGGGCCTTCGATTAATAGGTTAGTCCCAAAAATAATATAAAAGAGCATAAGAAAGCCCATTAAACATCCAAAACAGATAATATAATAGCATGGAACAATAAAAAATTATAGATACGTTGGAGACGTATCACCGCCCAAGCGGGGAAAGGAAAGGGAGGAGGATTCGGCCTCCCCTTCCTTCCCTCTCCCCCTTTCCTTTCCCACTCCGGCAAATAAGGAAAGGGGCGCCACTTGGGGAGGACCCCAAGTAGGATTTGGCCTACTTGGGGCGCCCTCCTGGCTGCTCCCTCCTCCCCCCACCTATATATATATATATATATATATATATATATATATATATATATATATGTGTGTGTGTGTGTGTGTGTGTGTGTGTGTGTGTGTGTGTGTGTGTGTGTGTGTGTGGGAGGGGGCGCCTAGAAAAACACAACATTGTCTTAGCCGTGTGCGGCGCTCCCCTCCATCGTTTACACCCCCGATCATATTTTCGTAGTGCTTAGGCAAAGCCCTGCGGAGATAGCTTCACCATCACCGTCAACATGCCGTTGTGCTGCCAAAACTCATCCACTACCTCACCGTCTTGCTGGATCAAGAAGGCGGAGGACGTCATCAAGCTAAACGTGTGCTAGACGCGGAGGTGCCGTACGTTCTGTGCTCGATCCGTTGGAACGTGAAGAAGTTCGACTACATCAACCGCGTTGTCAAATGCTTCCGCTTACGGTCTACGAGGGTACGTAGACACACTCTCCCCTCTCGTTGCTATGCATCTCCATGGATAGATCTTGCGTGTGCGTATTTTTTTTGTTTTCCATGCAAGGTTTCTCAACAGTGGTATCAGAGCCAGGTCTATTCATAGATAATATGCACGAGTAGAACCCAAAGAGTTGTGGGCGGTGATAGTCATACTGCTTACGACCAACGTCTTATTTTGATTCTGCGGTATTGTGGGATGAAGCGGCCCGGACCAACCTTACATGTCCATGTATATGAGACTGGTTCCACCGACAGACATGCAACTAGTTTTGCATAAAGGTGGCTGGCGGGTATCTGTTTCTCCTACTTTAGTTGAATCGAATTTGACTACGGCCGGTCCTTGAAGAAGGTTAAAACAACAAACTTGATAAATCACCGTTGTGGTTTTTGCCATAGGTAAGAACGGTTCTTGCTAGTAGCCCGTAGTAGCCACGTAAAACTTGCAACAACAAAGTAGAGGACATCTAACTTGTTTTTGCAGGGCATGTTGTGATGTGATATGGTCAAGATATGATGTGATATATATTGATGTATGAGATGATCATGTTTTGTAATATCGACAACCTGCAGGAGCCTTAGGGTTGTCTCTTTATTGTATGAAGTGCAAGTGACATGTAATTGCTTTACTTTATCGCTATGCGTTAACAATAGTTGTAGAAGCAATAGTTGGCAAGACGACCCCGACGCAACGATGGAGATCAAGGTGTCGAGCTGGTGACGATGGAGATCATGACGGTGCTTTGGAGATGGAGATAAAAAACACAAGATGATGATGGCCATATCATGTCACATATTTTGATTGCATGTGATGTTTATCCTTTATGCATCTTATTTTGCTTAGTACGGCGGTAGCATTATAAGATGATCCCTTCACTAAATTTCAAGATAAAAGTGTTCTCCCCGAGTATGCACCGTTGCCAAAGTTCATCGTTTCAAAGCACCACGTGATGATCGGGTGTGATAGACTCTACGTTCACATACAACGGGTGTAAGACAGTTTTGCACATGCAGAATACTTGGGTTAAACTTGACGAGCCTAGCATGTACAGACATGGTCTCGGAACACTAGAGACCGAAAGGTCGAATGTGAGTCATATAGTAGATATGATCAACATAGAGATGTCCACCATTGATGACTACCCCATCTCACGTGATGATTGGACATGGGTTAGTTGATTTGGATAATTTATCACTCAAATAATTTGAGGGATGTTTATTTAAGTGGGAGTTCATTAGTAATTTGATTAATTGAACTTATTTATCATGAACTTAGTCTTAATAGTTTTGCATATCTATGTTGTAGATCAATAGCTCGTGATATAGCTCCCCTATATTTTTGATATGTTCCTAGAGAAAACTAAGTTGAAAGATGATGGTAGCAATAAAGCGGACTAGGTCCATGATCTGAGGATTATCCTCATTGCTGCACAGAAGAATTATGCCCTTGATGCACCGCTAGGTGATAGACCTATTGCAGGAGCAGATGGAGACGTTATGAACGTTTGGCAAGCTCAATATGATGACTACTTAATAGTTTAGTGCGCCATGCTTTACGGCTTAGAATCGGGACTTCAAAAACGTTTTGAACGCCATGGAGCATATGAGATGTTCCAAGAGCTGAAATTGGTATTTCAGAGTCATGCCCATGTCGAGAGGTATGAGACCTCTGACAAGTAATTTGCCTACAAGATGGAGGAGAATAGCTCGGCCAGTGAGCATGTGCTCAAAATGTCTGAGTACTACAATCCCTTGAATCAAGTGGGAGTTAATCTTCCAGATAAGATAGTGATTGACAGAGTTCTCTAGTCACTATCACCAAGCTACTAGAACTTCGTGATGAACTATAATATGCAAGGGATGACGAAAACGATTCTTGAGCTCTTCGCGATGTTGAAATCGACGAAGGTAGAAATCAAGAAAGAGCATCAAGTGTTGATGGTTAACAAGACCACTGGTTTCAAGAAAAAAGGGCAAGGGAAAGAAAAGGAACTTCAAGAAGAATGGCAAACAAGTTGCCACTCCCGTGAAGAAACCCAAAGTTGGACCTAAGCCTGAAACTAAGTGTTTCTACTGCAAAGGGAATGGTCAGTAGAAGCGGAGCTGTCCCAGATACTTGGCGGATAACAAGGATGCCAAAGTGAATAAAGGTATATATTATTGATGTGTACTTTACTAGTGTTCGTAGCAACCCCTGGGTATTTGATACCGGTTCAGTTGCTAAGATTAGTAACTCGAAACAGGAGTTCCAAAATAAACAGGGACTAGTTAAGGACGAGGTGACGATGTGTGTTGGAAGTGATTCCAAGGTTTATATGATCACCATCGCACACTCCCTCTACATTCGGGATTAGTGTTGAACCTAAATAAATGTTATTTGGTGTTTGCGTTGAGCATGAATATGACTGGATCATGTTTATTGCAATAGGCTCATTTAAGTCAGAGAATAATTGTTGTTCTGTTTACATGAATAAAACCTTCTATGGTCATACATCCAATATGAATGGTTTATTGAATCTCGATCATAGTGATACACATATTCATAATATTGATGCCAAAAGATGCAAAGTTGATAATGATAGTGCAACATATTTGTGGCACTGCCGTTTAGGTCATATTAGTGTAAAGCGCATGAAGAAACTCCATGCGGATGGACTTTTGGAATCACTTGATTTTCAATCATTTGATACTTGCGAACCATGCCTCATGGACGAGATGACTAATACTCCGTTCTCCGGAACAATGGAGCGAGCTAATGACTTATTGGAAATAATACATACCGATGTATGCGGTCTGATGAGTGTTGAAGCACGCGGCGGGTATCGTTATTTTCTCACCTTCACAGATGATTTGATTAGGTATGGGTATATCTACTTGATGAAACTCAACTCTGAAATGTTTGAAAAGTTCAAAGAATGTCAGAGTGAAGTGGAGAATCATCGTAACAAGAAAAATAAAGTTTCTACGATCTGATCGCGGAGGCGAATATTTGAGTTACGAGTTTGACCTTTATTTTAAACAATGTGGAATAGTTTCACAACTCACGCCACCTGGAACACCACAGCATAATGGTGTGTCCAAACGTCATAACTGTACTTTATTAGATATGGTGCATTCTATGATGTCTCTTACCGATTTGCCACTATCGTTTTGGGGTTATGCATTAGAGACAACCGCATTCACATTAAATAGGGCACCGTCTAAATCCGTGGAGATGACGCCGTATGAACTATGGTTTGGCAAGAAACCTAAGTTGTCATTTCTTAAAAGTTTGGGGATGCGATGTTTATGTCAAAAGGCTTCAGCCTGATAAGCTCTAACCCAAATCGGAGAAGTGCGTCTTCATAGAATACCCTAAGGAAACTATTGGGTACACCTTCTACCACAGATCTGAAGGCAAGATCTTTGTTGCTGAGAATGGGTCCTTTCTAGAGAAGGAGTTTCTCTCGAAAGAAGTGAGTGGGGGGAAAGTAGAACTTCATGAGGTAGTTGTACCTTCTCTCGAATTGGAAAGTAGATCACCAGGGAAAAATATTTTCATGATGCCTACACCAACTAGAGAGGAAGCTAATGATGATGATCATGAAACTTCAGATCAAGTTACTACTGAACCTCGTAGGTCAACCAGAGCATGATCCGCACTAGAGTGGTACGGTAATCCTATCCTGGAAGTCATGTTATTAGACCAAGGTGAACCTACGAACTATGAAGAAACTATGATGAGCCCAGATTCCGACAGATGGCTTGAGGCCATTAAATCTGAGATATGATCCATGTATGAGAACAAAGTGTGGACTTTGGTGGACTTGTCCGATGATCAGCAAGCCATAGAAAATAAATGGATCTTCAAGAAGAAGACTAATGCTAATGGTAATGTTACAGTCTACAAAGCTCGACTTGTCGCGAAAGGTTTTCGACAAGTTCAAGGAGTTGACTATGATGAGACTTTCTCACCCATAGCGATGCTTAAGTCTGTCCGAATCATGTTAGCAATTGCCGCATTTTATGATTAGGAAATCTGGCAAATGATGTCAAAGCTGCATTCCTTAATGGATTTCTTAAAGAAGAGTTGTATATGATGCAACCAGAAGGTTTTGTCGATCCTAAAGGTGCTAACAAAGTGTGCAAGCTCCAGTGATCCATCTATGGACTAGTGCAAGCATCTCGGAGTTGGAATATACGCTTTGATGAGGTGATCAAACCATATGGTTTTATACAGACTTATGGTGAAGCCTGTATTTACAAGAAAGTGAGTGGGAGCTCTGTAGAATTTCTGATATTATATGTGGATGACATATTGTTGATCGGAAATGATATAGAATTTCTGAATAGCATAAAAGGATACTTGAATAAGAATTTTTCAATGAAAGACCTCGGTGAAGCTGCTTATATATTGGGCATTAAGATCTATAGGGATAGATCGAGACGCTTAATAGGACTTTCACAAAGCACATACCTTCATAAAGTTTTGAAGAAGTTCAAAATGGATCAGTCAAAGAAAGGGTTCTTGCCTGTGTTACAACGTGTGAAGTTGAGTCAGACTCAAAACCCGACCATGGCAGAATATAGAGAGAGAATGAAAGTCATTCCCTATGCCTCAGTCATAGGTTCTATAAAGTATGCCATGCTGTGTACCAGACATGTTGTGTGCATTGCCATGAGTTTGGCAAAGGGGTACAATAGTCATCAAGGAGTAGATCACTGGATAGCGGTCAAAATTATCCTTAGAGGACTAAGGAAATGTTTCTCGGTTATGGAGGTGATAAAGAGTTCGTCGTAAAGAGTTACGTCGATGCAAGCTTTGACACCGATCTGGATGACTCTGAGTCTCAATCTGGATACGTATTGAAAGTGAGAGCAATTAGTAGAGTAGCTCCATGTGGAGCATTGTAGACATAGAAATTTGCAAAAATACATACGGATATGAATATGGCAGACCCGTTGACTAAACCTCTCTCACAAGCAAAACATGATCACACCTTAATACTATTTGGGTATTAATCACATGGCGATGTGAACTTAATTATTAGACTCTAGTAAACTCTTTGGGTATTAGTCACATGGCGATGTGAACTATGGGTGTTAAACACATGGTGATGTGAACTAGATTATTGACTCTAGTGCAAGTGGGAGACTGAAGGAAATATGCCCTAGAGGCAATAATAAAGTTGTTATTTTATATTTCCTTATTCATGATAAAGGTTTATTATTCATGCTAGAATTGTATTGATCGAAAACTCAAATACATGTGTGAATACATAAACAAATACCGTGTCCCTAGTAAGCCTCTACTAGACTAGCTCGTTGACCAAAGATGGTTAAGGTTTCCTAACCATAGATATGTGTTGTCATTTCATAACGGGATCACATCATTAGGAGAATGATGTGATGGACAAGACCCATCCGTTAGCTTAGCATATTGATTGTTCAGTTTATTGCTATTGCTTTCTTCATGTCAAATACATATTCCTCCGACTATGAGATTATGCAACTCCCGGATACCAGAGGAATACCTTGTGTGCTATCAAAAGTCACAACGTAACTGGGTGATCATAAAGATGCTCTACAGGTATCTCCGAAGGTGTTTGTTGAGTTGGCATAGATCAAGATTAGGATTTGTCACTCCGAGTATCGGAGAAGTATCTCTGGACCCTCTCAATAATACACATCATAAGGAGCCTTGCATGCAAAGTGACTAATGAGTTAGTTGTACAATGATGTATTATGGAACGAGTAAAGAGACTTGCTGGTAATGAGATTGAACTAGGTATGAAGATACCGACGATCGAATCTCGGGCAAGTAACATACCGATGGACAAAGGAATTACGTATGTTGTCATAACGGTTCGACCGATAAAGATCTTCGTAGAATATGTAGGAGCCAATATGGGCATCCAGGTTCCGCTATTGGTTATTGACCAGAGAGGTGTCTCGGTCATGTCTACATAGTTCTCGAACCCGTAGGGTCCGCACGCTTAACGTTCGTTGACGATATAGTGTTATATGAGTTATATGATTTGGTGACCGAATGTTGTTCGGAGTCCCGCATGTGATCACGGACATGACAAGGAGTCTCGAAATGGTCGAGAGGTAAAGATTGATATATAGGATGATGTTATTCAGACACCGAAAGTGTTTCAGAGTGTACCGGGTGATCATCAGAGTACCGGAGAGGGTACCGGGCACCCCAGGGAGGTTAGTGGGCCTATTGGGCCATTAGAGGGGAGCACACCAGCCCACAAGGGGCTGGCGCACCCCCTATGGCAGCCGCCCAAGTGGGGAAAGGAAAGGGGGAAGGATTCGGCCTCCCCTTCCTTCCCTCTCCCCCCTTTCCTTTCCCTCTCCGGCAAATAAGGAAAGGGGGCGCCACTTGGGGAGGACCTGATACGTCCATTTTGCATCATGCTTTTATATTGAAATTTATTGCATTATGGGCTGTTATTACACATTCTAGCACAATACTTATGCCTTTTCTCTCTTATTTTACAAGGTTTACATGAAGAGGGAGAATGCCGGCAGCTGAAATTCTGGGCTGGAAAAGGAGCAAATCTAAGAGACCTATTCTGCACAACTCCAAAAGTCCTGAAACTTCACGAAGAATTATTTTGGAATATATAAAAAATATTGGGTGAAGAAAGCACCTGAGGGGACCCACCAGATAGCCACAAGGGTGGGGGCGCGCCCTACCCCACTGGGCGCCCCCTGCCTTGCCGCCCACCTGGCAGGCCCCCGGTGCCTATATTTTGCTATATGAAGGGTTTTTACCTAGAAAAAATCAGGAGGAAGTTTTCGGGACGAAGCGCCGCCGTCTCGAGGCGGAACTTGGGCAGAACCAATCTAGGGCTCCGGCGGAGCTGTTCTGCCGGGGACACTTCCTGTCCAGAGGGGGAAATCATCGTCATCGTCATCACCAATGATCCTCTCATCAAGAGGGGGTCAATCTCCATCAACATCTTCACCAGCACCATCTCCTCTCAAACCCTAGTTCATCTCTTGTATCCGATCTTCGTCTCAAAACCTCAGATTGGTACTTGTGGGTTGCTAGTAGTGTTGATTACTCCTTGTAGTTGATGCTAGTTGGTTTATTCGGTGGAAGATCATATGTTCAGATCCTTAATGCTATTTAATACCCCTATGATTATGAACATGAATATGCTTTGTGAGTAGTTACGTTTGTTCCTGAGGACACATGAGAAGTCTTGTTATAAGTAATCATGTGAATTTGGTATTCGTTCGATATTTTGATGAGATGTATGTTGTCTTTCCTCTAGTGGTGTTATGTGAACGTCGACTACATGACACTTCACCATGATTTGGGCTTAGGGGAAGGCATTGGGAAGTAATAAGTAGATGATGGGTTGCTAGAGTGACAGAAGCTTAAACCCTAGTTTATGCGTTGCTTCGTAAGGGGCTGATTTGAATCCATATGTTTCATGCTATGGTTAGATTTATCTTAATTCTTCTTTCGTAGTTGCGGATGCTTGCGAGAGGGGTTAATCATAAGTGAGAGGCTTGTCCAAGGAAGGGCAGCACCCAAGCACCGGTCCACCCATATATCAAATTATCAAAGTAACGAACGCGAATCATATGAGCATGATGAAAACTAGCTTGACAGTAATTCCCATGTGTCCTCGGGAGCGCTTTGCTTTATATAAGAGTTTGTCCAGGCTTGTCCATTGCTACAAAAAGGATTGGGCCACCTTGCTGCACCTTAGTTACTTTTATTACTTGTTACGCGTTACGATTTATCTTATCACACAACTATCTGTTACCGATAATTTCAGTGCTTGCAGAGAATACCTTGCTGAAAACCGCTTGTCATTTCCTTCTGCTCCTCGTTGGGTTTGACACTCTTACTTATAGAAATGACTATGATAGATCCCTTATACTTGTGGGTCATCAGGACCCCAAGTAGGATTCGGCCTACTTGGGGCGCCCTCTTGGCTGCTCCCTCCTCCCCCCACCTATATATATGTGGGAGGGGGGCGCCTAGAAAAACACAACATTGTCTTAGCCGTGTGCGCCCCCCTCCTCCATCGTTTACACCCCCGGTCATATTTTCGTAGTGCTTAGGCGAAGCCCTACGGAGATAGCTTCACCATCACCGTGACCACGCCGTCATGCTGCCGGAACTCATCCACTACCTGGCCGTCTTGCTGGATCAAGAAGACGGAGGACGTCATCGAGCTGAACTTGTGTTGAACGCGGAGGTGCCATACGTTCGGTGCTCGATCGGTTGGAACGCGAAGAAGTTCGACTATATCAACCGCGTTGTCAAACGCTTCCGCTTACGGTCTACGAGGGTACGTAGACACACTCTCCCCTCTCGTTGCTATGGATCTCCATGGATAGATCTTGCATGTGCGTAGAAAAAAAATCCATGCAAGTTTCCCAACATGCTTGGCAGCATAGACTGCATGCACTGGGAGTGGAAAACTGCCCTTCTGTTTGGCAAGGGCAGTATAAGTGCCATGTCAGGGCTTGCACTGTCATTGAGGTCGTGGCCTCACAAGATCTCTGGGTCTGGCACCCTTTCTTTGGCATGGCCGGATCACGCAATGATATCAACGTGCTCCAACGCTTGTCGTCGTTTCCTAGGCTTGCCGAAGGCAACAGCCCACCGGTGAATGTTACCATCAACGGCCACAACTAGGACAAAGGATACTATCTAGGTGACGGTATCTATCCTCAGTGGACCACTATTGTGAAGACAATCCCCAACCCTGTCGGAGAGAAGAGGAAAAGATTTTCCCAAGAGCAAGAGAGTGCTAGGAAGGACGTCGAGCGTGCCTTTGGTGTTTTGCAATCTCGATGGGGCATCGTTTGGTATCCTGCTAGACCTTGAAGCACGAAGAAGACGTGGGAGGTGATGACTGCTTGTGTGATAATGCACAATATGATCGTAGAAGATGAGCGGCCGGAACGTATCTACGATCAAGGGTTTCAGTTTCAGGGTGAGAATGTTGTGTCTGAGCATGGAGGAGCGGTAACGTTTGAGCAGTTCACCCAATTTCATCATGACATGCGTGATTGGGAAACTCACGTGCAACTGCAAAATGATTTGATTGAGCATATGTGGGCTCATGTTGGCAACCAATAGATGTATCTTTTTTATTCAGCTTGTAAAACTATGTGAAACAATTTTATTTTCATTCAGCTTGTAAAACTATGCTTAATTTATTTAGTTGTGAAACTATATGTTTGCTTGTGAAATAATGCAAAATATGTGCATATTTGTTGAAAAAGGGCAGCCAACCAGCCACGCCGATAAATATGGATCGGCACGTTGGACGCACTGCAAACTCAAATCTTAAACAAGGCGGACACCGAGCGAGCGGCCGACCTAAATGAAGATAAAACGGACAAAAACGCCGTCCGTTTGGGTCGGCGCGTTGAAGTTGCTCTAAGTTATTATTTTTAATTATTTTTTTTAACTTTAAGTTTGAATACGGTGGCCGGTTAGACGCACCGACGGGTAAACGATGACGCTCGTGTCCGCTTTATTGACGCAAAAACGGATAGAAATCAGACAAAACCGACCTCCGTGATGCGTTGGAGTCGGCCTAGGAGCGGACCAAGAAGAATAGTGCAAGGGCTGGAGAACAGTACACGGCAATTGGATGGACTTCAACATATTCTGTTTTCAGTCGTCTAATGATTAGGCGGTCCCATTAGTTACAGGTCCCGTGAGGATAAACTGACTGGTCCGAACAAAAGGCCGGCACAAAGATACAGTAGGTCACGTGCCACAGACCGTCCGTCTGAGCAAACGGCCGGCCACAGAGATGCAGCAGCAGCAGGTCACATGCCACGGAACAACCGCTTGCCACCTCACCTATTTGTCAGAGGAACGCGTCCTCATTCCGCAAGCCCATTTTCTGCGGTTATTCCGTAGCTATTGACTTCCCAGCTCTCACACGTCTCATTCTGCAAGCCTTGCTTCCATCCAACATGTCTTACGTGTCTGTGCCGCGGCCTCGTGTTGGACTGACCTCGTCATGGACTGATGGCGCTCACGATGGAACGAATTACCTCATCTCCAGCCAGGAGTGTGGACATCCTACGGTCACCCTCACACGCCGATGCAATTTTTTAGAGCGCCGTGCGCTCAGCTTATATGTGCTCTTCTGGCAGGGAATGTTTTTGGCAGCGGTCTTCCTAGTTTTGTTACGCCGAAAATGGGTCTCTTTCAGCGGCCGAGTTGAGCGAGAGCTACACATTGGCTTAATTGGGTCGACGTCAGAAGCAGATGGTGAAGACACCATGTGTTCATAGTTGTTGCAGGGGGCTTCCCCGAAGCGTCTCGATCCACGTCTTGGCAACGCGACCGGTTAACGTGGAGTCGTGGACCCTCTTCTTCCGAGGCCCGTGGAAAAGTACAGACGGCTGGCACTAGTGGCTTCTCGCTCGGGGCGAAGGGATGTGCTGCCTTACGGCATCTACAATGCAGGCGCTAACGCCAGGCGCCAGGGTCAGGATCATGGCCGTTTCCTCCTAATCCCGTTCAAATCCTGAAATTTCGTTAGTATCGATGCCATAAGAGTCGTCCGGCGCTAAACGAGCTGCCCATTTTATTTTTTGCGCATGGCGCCCGTACGCTCGCTCCCAGCGTTGCATGCCTGGACTCCAAGCGAGGCGCTAGGAGAAAAATCCTTTTTTATTCCTAATCAAGCGCCTGATTAGGCGTCTAGCATTGAACATGCCCTTAATGGCTTAAGAGCGTCTACAGCCAGATCTTTCAAACCCGCTCATATGCCCGGTGGGCTAGCCGGTCATAGTTCGGTCACATTTTTTTACCAGACAAGCTCCTTCAACGGGTCTCAAACATTTAGATTGACCGGCACCCCCATATCCAGTTTAAATATGTGGTGAATATGGGGCGCCCGAGCGCGTCCGGGCATGCCCGGAACGTCGGTCTAACGGCAGGGTCTCACGCGAAAACACCCGAAAACCTGGCGGTCCAACGGACGCCACGTCCATCGCCGTCCAAGACCAAATCCGGCTATTTAAGCCGGCCGGCATCCCGCAATCCTAACCCATCCACCTCCCGCCGCTTCGACTCCGGTTTTTTTTAGTTTGCATGTCTTTGTATGGATTTAAGGCCAACTCCACCGCACGACCCTATCTTGTCCGCCGGACACAGTTTGGGTAAAAGAGGACACATGCAATGACCCAGCGGCAGACCCCATTTAACTTTTTCGTCCGTTTCGTGTCCGTTCCACCCTATCCCTGGGTCAAAGTTGGTCTCGCTTTGGGGCCAAAGCGGACAGAAAACGGACACAGCGGCCTCGTCCTCGTCCGCTCGTGTCTGGCCGGGCCCATATGTCAACCTCCTCCCACCTACCTCACTTTTCTCTCTCCTCTCTCTTTCTCGCGCAGGGCGAGGACGCGGCCGGCACGGGCGGGCGCGCGGGCGGGCGGCGGCGGGTGGCGGGGCGGAGCTCTCGAGGACGACGGTGTGCGCGCGCTAGACCAGGCGCTGCTGTAGGTGGGTACGTGCGGGCTGCCGGAGTGCTGCTGCGGGCGTGCGGGCGCGGGCCCGAGCGCTGCTGCAGACGCGCTGGCTGACCGAGCACTACCGATGCGGGCGCCCGCGGGGCTGCCGGAGCGCTGCAGACGCGGGCGCGCGAGCGCGGAAAAGGCGCCGCGGCCAAGGCGAGCGAGGCTGGTGGGCGCTGTTGCGGCTGAGCTCGGTGGGCCGGCGCTGCAGCGGACTGCGACGGGCGCGCGCGGGGCACGCGAGCACGGCCCGAGCGCGGCGGCAGGAGCTCGCGGGCGCGGACGCGGCGGCACGAGCTTGCGGGCGCGGGCACGAGCGTAGACGCGACGACAGGAGCTCGCAGGCGCGGGAGCAGGACCTCGCGCCGGAGCTCTCGGGCGCGGGACAGGAGCTCGCAGACGAGTGCGCAGGCAGACGCGGCGTGCGGGCAGGTGCGAGCGCACGTGCGGCCGGGGCGGCTCGTGGTGGTTGCCGCGGCTGCAGGGCCGAGCGGGCGCGGCGCCGCGGCTCGCGGCGCGAGGGCGGCAAGCACGGCGCGAGGGCGGCTGCGGGCGTGGCGGCGGGCGCGAGGGCGGCTCGCGGCGGGCGCGGTGCGACAGGGCTCGCGGCAAGCGCGGGCGTACTCGGCGTGTGCGTGGCCGAGGCGGACAGTTTGGGGTAGTCGCCGCGCTGGGCAACTCCATCCAGAGCCGGACATGCGTGTCCATTTTGCTACCTATTGCCACCCCAAACGAACGAAATCCGGAAAAAGCGGACGTCCGTTTGGGATCGTGCGGTGGAGTTGGCCTAAGAATCTTGTATGAAATGCCCAGCTGCAACTATGAAAATTTGAAAGATGCCCAGTCAAGTGTCCGTGAACGCGTCGGGGCATATCCGTAGGCGTTTGAGGGACTGAATTTGTTAAAATTCAGGTGTAGATGCTCCCGGACACAACTAGGGATGACAGTAACTGCAAGTGAGACTGCTACGGACTCCACCCACCGTCTTGATTGTCGTGAAACCAGCGACCGGCAATACCACTGCCGCCACACGGCGGTAATAGTGGTCTGCCCGTTGGAGCTATACATATACTTGAGGAAAACGTGATCGGAACCCAACTGTAACTTGGGCCTCTTTTGCCGGCTGGATTTCGAACGCGAGAGTGGTATAGGAAGAACGTGGGAATTAGCTGTCGTGGACTGCTAAATTCTACAAGAATTTAAGGCGCGCGGATGTGTGATGGGTGTTGTTTGATTGCCCCAGGAAAAACACAGGATTTTCGTAGAATTCGGTGTCCGTCATGGTTGTCATTAAGATGAAGGAATTTTTTCATGAGGATGAACGCAATGGGAAAGTTACTATGGGATTGCACATGAAGTAGAGACCATATGAACTTGTGCATACAGACCAAGCATGGTAACATCCTACTGTATATAATAGGACGGATGGAGTACATAGGGGGAGGGGGGGGGGGGGGGGGGGGGGGGGATCACAAGGAATGGAATTGTACAAATTTTGCATGAATTTCCTTTGAACAAAATAAGCCACAACACATATGAGTGTGGAAGCAACAAATGTCACGTAAGATGGACTGGATGAGGCCATCGTAATGGAAGTTATGTGTAGAATGTTCATGGTTCCAGAAATGTAGATGATCAGAGGCAATGGTAACGCGCTCCCTCCAGACGCCACGAGCACTGCCATGGCATCGATATCGTTGTTATTGTCCTCAGCATGCACATTGTTTCATGCTCGAAGATGATCAACAGGGTTTAGGGTTGCAGGCGATAGTCATGACCTCATGGGTATGTTGGACTCATTATGGCAGCTAAACGACAGCTAAAGCAGATAATTGGTCCGGCTCCAACTTCTGGTTGAGCTCGCGAGAGCTATATCTCTCCCTATTGCGAGATGGATAAGCTCTCGCCTTCAGCGCTGCCATAAGTGAACCGGCCAATCTAATGGGTTTTCTAGTTAGATCGCTCGAGAGGCTCATTCTTTAGCTAAAGCGAACACTATTTTAAACTTTGGTATGCATGTTTGGTTGACTGAGAAACCAAATATCATTTGTATCGAGATAACATTTTGAGTTAATTAAAGTGTATCCAACCTCAAAAAAAAAATTTTAGCTCGCTCGGCCGTTGTATGTTTTTTTCCTTGGCTGGACTGATCCGGTTTTCCATCAGATTTCTTTGGTTTTCATTTTTTTTAACCTTTTTTCATCTATTTCTTTGTTTTTATTCTTTTCCCCCATTTTATAATACATGTCTACTTTTTTCAACACACGGTATACATTTTTTTATACGCATATTTTTTTTTCTGATACAACTTGCACATTTTTAAAATACATGATGATTTTTTTTAAACACATGTTTTGAATAGTTTCTTTGAATACATGTTAAGCATTTTCCAAATACATGTTGGACATTTTTTTGAATGGTAGGTAACATATTTTTAAAATTATGGGAACATTTTTTTACAATATATAATTTTTTTTGAAATACTTGTTTGAACATTTTTTCGAATAAATGTCAAATATTTTCACATGAACATTTCTTTGGATGGTATAAGACATTTTTCCAAATTACGTGAACATTTTCTAAATGAACATATTTTTTAAAATGCGTGAACTTTTTTTTAATGTCACGGACATTTTTTTTTGAATGACATGAAATATTTAAAAAAATTGTTAAATCTTTTTATATTGTTTAAGCATTTAAAAAATGCACAAACAAATCTATTGACACGCGTAAACATTACCCCCTCTGACCCAAAATAAGTGTCGCAGTTTTGAACTGGGGTAAGTTCAAAATTTGACACTAAGGGACTGTTCGGTAATCCTCCTGCTGCGTGAAATCCGAGGATTTGTGGAACGCCTCCTTCTCCACTCCGCGATTTTGAACTGCCGCTCCTTCAACTCCAGGAGCGGAGTTGTGGAGGGGTGGAAATCCGAACAGGCCCTAATTATGGATCGGAGCTATTATTAAATTTCACAATTTTTTTAATGGTACCAACAATTTTTGAACATTGCCTAAACAATATTTTTATACTACATGGACAATATTTAAATGTGTGATGAATGCTTTTCAAAATCTATGTATTTTTTAAAAAGTATTCAGAATATTTTGAAAATTCCCCACGAAAAAATAGAATACTTGAAAATATAAACAAAAAAATCGAGTGAATAAATGTACAAACTTTCTACTGAGCCGGCCCGCTAGGGGCGTTCCTTGAGGCGACGCGGCGGTAGCTCGCGCAACGAGCGATCTATAGCCTTGCGCTGTTGATCTGGGTAGACAAAATAAAGCTCAACTCCAAAGATCCATAAGTACCTTGAATGCTTTGTAACCAGAGTTTTGCATCAATTGGGGGTACACTGTTGACCCTTCACTACATGTGTTAACTTTATTACTAGGTAATTGTCTATGGGAGATAAATATTTTAGTAGGTTAGAGTGTTATTTATCTGGACATGTGACTGTAAAAAAAAAACTCCTCCATTCCAAAATTTGAACTAAAACCACAACATTTATTTTGGAACAAGGGAGTAGGATTTCATTTGGCACTCCCTTATTTGGTAAGCATTTATTGATTTACCAAAGAAAATGATTTGTATTCAGTAAGTGAATAAAAGATGGGCCAGTTGATATTGTTTTCAAGGAAACCGAGTGCAAAAATATCAGAGATGAAACGAAAAAGATCAAAACAGAGAGGGGGAGGAGAAACCTAGGTAAGGTCGGAGGAGGGATGCGTCAGAACCTTATGTAGGAAGTAGAGATAATGACGTAAATATAATTAATACTACAATCACGGAGTCCTGAAAGTCGCATGTTATTGCATTACCGCTGCACATCATCAATATATACATTACCATGACGGCACAGAAACAGGAAGCGAGTGAGTCAGATCCGAAACACAGCATGATCGTGTCCACAACGCGCACGACACAACCGTAAACGTGTCATACAATATCAAGGGGCATTACAGGTTCGCAGATGCAAGGCCGGGTGGCTTCTCTACTACTCCCTCCGTCCTAAAATTCTTGTCTTAGATTCATCTAGATACGGATATATCTAAAATACTAAAACGTGATTTGATACATCCGTATTTAAACAAATCTAAGACAAGAATTTTGGGACGGAGGGAGTACATTACTCCAGGCCCAGGCCAATGCTAGCCTGTCAAGTCGACGGCGCTATCAGCTCATCCAGGCCTTCTTCTTGAAGCCCTGCACAGATGATGTTATACGCAGTTGTGAGCAGGTAAATTTGGAACTTTAAACCTATACGAACTTGTGCTGGAGATCATAAAAAGCTCCCCTACTCAACCCAGTGGCGCATGTTCAAATCACCAGAGGGCGCCACGTTTTTCGATGGTGGAAGACCTGCAATTCTACTCCTGATAGGAATATCCTAGTAAGAACAAAGAACAAACGGGGCATCTAATCTAATTGGGGGCACATACAGTCTGTTGGGGTTGCCACATCATTTGTTTTGCTCAAAAGGCTGCATAACCATTTGAAAATCCGCAACTAGTTTGACCATCTAGAAAAAAAAAAAGAATTACTAGCACCCAAAACATCGAATCTACTCCCTCCGTTTCTAAATATAAGTCTTTTTACAGATTTCAATAGGGACTACATACGGATGTATATAGACATATTTAGAGTGTAGATTCACTCATTTTGCTCCGTATGTAGTCCATATTAGAATCTCTAAAAAGACTTATATTTAGGAACAGAGGTATATTATTATTAGACTTGTCGTGAAATATATTTTCATAATATATTGCTATTTTTATGCGAGACAAGATGTTTGCGCAGAGTTCGATGGTCAAAGTACCATATCAAAGACCCTGTCAATGTCCTAAAAAGCCTACGTTTTGATTGGAGGAACTAGTTAACATAGCAAGTTGCTCTGGACATTCTTATCTACTAAGATAAGAGAATTTATTAATACGTCAAATTTCGTATTACAGACAGCAGAGAATCAATATAAACCTTTTCCAAACGTATGCAAAAAATCTATAGAATACAAAATTATGCTCCTGCATATATATTCAAGAAAAGTAAAGTAGAACAAAATACCTTTTTGACATCTGAACATATATCTTCAACCCTCTTCTCTGTCTGCTTTGCATAAGACCATGCTTTGTGTATATTAGATTCCATCTTTTTTGATATATCAATTACACTTTGAACCTACAATTATAGTCCACTGATTAGAATTTCAACCTCTAAGCAAAATAACAGTAAGATGGCCAGCTGAAAACAGCTTTCAGAAAGGGCTGCACCTGCACCCACAATTAGTTGCAAATTCTAGTTCTCCGCAGTCTAACCACATGCAAGTCCATGTACTGTATAATACCCATGAATAGTTCCAAATAAAACCTTCTAGCAAGATAACTATGTGGCAACTGCAAACAGGTACAGGTAGAAACATAGGCATTTACATCCACTTGTACTTTGTAATCGTCATTGCTTCTTGGTACATAATAAATAATATAAGAAAACTGGACATCTTTGATTGTACCAAAAGAAACTTGTCAGATCAAAACTCAACACTGGGGTGATAGATATGAAATGCTACTACACTCACTGCTGCTACAAGTAATAAACAAACAACAGTTGTTGCACCGTGCTTATCCACCGATCCGATATCCAGCAAATCTAACAGCAGCCACAGCCAGCCAAACCAGACTCGCCGAAACCAGAAAAACCAAACATCCAAAGGGTGTATGACTACGTTACCCAGATACGGTGAATTCCTACAAACCAAGTGGCCCCTAAAATGAGCATCTCCATGGAGGACCTCAAAGGGTGACTGCTCACTGCTGCTAAATGCATGGTTGAGAAAGGAGTCAGGTGGCTGATCATCCTCACAATCTGGCGGCTCTGAAAACTCAGGAATGCATGTTTCTTTGATGCGGTAACACCGCATGTTCACTCGGTCGTTGGGGTCATTGCAAATGATGCTCAGATCTGGATGTTGGCTGGAACGTCGCTTATGGCTCACCTCTCCATGCACTGTCTTTTTGGCAGTTCCGGCTGCCTATTTTTTGGCTTATAATTAGTCTTGCCTCTTTCTTTTGTCGTCTGGTTGTGGTTTTGCTTTGTTTCAGCTGCCTGCCACTGTTGTTGGTTTCTATTCTGCGCATTCTTTGGTGTCCTAATACGTAAACGAGGCACACTTAGGTGCATGTTCAAGGAATGAGCTCTTAAATTCCCAATGTGAACTCACCACACCTTCTTTGGTGTTCTTTTTCTAACACACAATGAAGTGCATTTAGCAGCACATTCAACAAAAAGAACTCTTAAATTTACAATGTGTGCTCATCATGAGAAATGCTAAAGAAAAATAATGAGTAGGGGCTAGAACATTCACAGTGGTCATACATTCTATCTTAGAAGTTTCTTTTGGCTAAAGAAGATAAGACAATGATCTAAACTTTCTTGTCTACCAAGGTTCAAATGCAAAACTATTAGATTTTAAATTAGATCTGAAATTTCAATCTGAAATAACACATACACATAAATTACGATAATCAAAACAGACATTAGCCATGAGAGTGATACCTTTGCAACATCTGTATACAGAGATTCGACCTTTTTTGCTGTATCCTTTGCCAATGACCATATCTGGTGAGCATTAGAGTTCATCTTCCTTGATTCATCCATTATAATTTGAGCCTGTTATACCAATCAGATGACTAGCTCAAACAGCTTTCCGAAAAACTCACAGTCGCACAATAAAAGTAAACATCAACACAGGAGAACCTAAAACTAAAAGCCATGAAAAATAGGAAACCCCTTACTGTCCCATGATAATGCTCCTTATAATCTAAATATAACTCTGACTACAAAATGCAACTATGAGAAAAACAGAAATCAGATCGAAACATATCAGTATTGAGTTTGACTTTGGTTGAATGAAGAAAACAAAATTTAGATTGAAATTTCAACACAGGCAATACATATCAATTATGACTGTTGAACTTGCTAAAATTTCAGCTCATGCAGGGGAATTTTGGCAGGCACTGCTGTTTAAGGGATTTTAAGGCCAATATTGCTAAGACACTTTCAAAGTGTAGCATTTCCCGGAGTAATTTCTTCAAATCATTGCATGCTTGCGTTCTTAACTCTAAAGGTGCAACGTATTACGTAAGAATCATCTTTTAACCTCTATGACAGTTGTTTGACCCAAGTAAGAAACATTTCAGGATATATTCTCAATAGATAAAAAAACATGAGGTTGGCATTAGGACATTCACAGACAATGTTGTAAACATTGAACTTCACTAAATAACATAGCACAATGCCTCCTTATGCACTAATGTTTGAAGGACAGATCGTAATTGTTTTAATTTCAACAGAAATGTGTGGAAATTTCAAATTCCACTACAAGATTTTAATACCGTATACACAAAATGAAAAGTATACAAAAGAGTTAATCGACTTGTGGCTACCAAGTAATAAAGACTATCATAACTGAGATAGCCTAGAAGTACATACCTTTTGGACATCTGAATGTAGAGCTTCAACCGTTTTCTCCGTATCGTTGGCCAATGACCACACATTGTAAATATCAGAGTTCATCTTTCTGGATTCTGCCGCCAGAATTCGTACCTATTATCACCATACCCAGGAAATGAGCACCTCAAGAAAAGACTCTCAAAATCACACGGTATGGATATAGAAGAGCCTAAAACTAAAGTCACATCTTCGCCTGCGTTTTCTGAAATCATGAAAACCAAAGAGACTCTTAAATTGTTGGAGATGGCAGCTCATGGAGAGCAAGGCATCTGCTTTAACTGTGATTCATGGCTGATCCCTAGTCATCGCAATCAAAAAGTTATTCACCATGGAGGTCGATCCATTCTCGGACTATGAAGAGGATGCCAAGGCCGAGAAAGGGGGGAGTGATGGTCATGTGCAGTGAGCATTGGAGGTATATACTAGGTCCCACTGCTTGACTATGGCTTCACCATAACTTCTAAAGCGTGTGCTGTCAGAGGCTAGACTCCACATCCGCTCTCGCACATGATAACTGTATCAATTACACAGGCGCTTGTCGTGCTGTCAACATCAACGATGACACATTCCTAGAAATGCTTTGCCCTACCACTCATCACCGTCGGATCTTAAGAATCAATGCCACCTCGCTTCTAGCATGTCACCTTGAAGTGGATTCGAGATGTCACCTCGTGGATAATGTCAAATCAAGACAAAGAAAACAGAACACAAATGTTGGTAGAATACCCATTGCTATGTGCAAAGATTTACAAATCCTGGTAATTTATGCAACTACCGTCGAATTAGACGGTAAAATACAACAAGAACACTGTTTAATCTAAATATGTCGACACTACCACACAATAGGTCAACAGTTGAGATACAGCATTTAACCTGATTGTATTTTTTTATTGACCCAAACAAATCCTTCTGACGAGTGACAACAATATTTCTAGTGGTGAACCCAAACATGAGAGAGAGACAGGGAGGAGGGCGGGGGAGGAAGGAACCTCATTTTCGACAGATTTGATAGTGCCGCCAGAACTCCATAATGATTCCTACAAGATAGAGTGGGACAAAAGTCAATGCATGATTCTGGAGTGTTAGATTATTTTGAAGAAAACTATGAAGTTCCAATATAACATAACGAAGTTGTTTTAACGTAACATGTATTGCACGATGCTGCTAGGCTCAAGATTTAAGCGAAGGTTTAAATCAACTTCTCTCCCTGGCAAATAACAATGCAGTAATGATTTGCATAAATATATATAAGGAAAATACATTCTACTACCTGATATAGTTACACTTACACCTGGGTAGGAAAATGATTTTATACCCCTGATATCATTTTCAATATATGTTTAATTTTGTGGCTATGTGCCATCATCCTAATCAGATGACTTGTTGTTTTGCTCTACCAAGATAGACGTGTTAATACTCTGCTGCTCCTGGTTACCCAATAGTTCCTAAATTAAGCATCATAGGTGCTAGTACGAGACCAATGAGAGGTGGCTGCATGCATGCACAATACTGATTTGCAGAATGCACTTCTACAGTTCGGCTCTGGGATGTAAATGTCCAGTAAGATTAAAACAAAAAGAGGACAGAAGTGCATCTGTAGCACATATACAGATTATTTTCAGGTTGAATCAAATGGTGCCAAAATAGTTCAAAAGTGGATATTTCCGCTAACACTGCTCTAGTTACAATCCCCCGAACAACATAGCCCGAGCCCCAAGTATGTATATATCAGACTCAGGTTCCATGCTAGTTGAATTTGCAGTGGGAATCATGAATTACCAAACAAGATAATATTTTATTTATGACAAGTCTCGCCACCACTATATCAGCTGGCATAGCTATTCTTTTCACCAGCATGAGCTCTGGTTTCAGTGAGGAGGTCAAACCAATGTTCGCACTAAAATTTCACATCCACTACTTCATTTATGGCATGCTCTATGACTATCCATCTCATTGTGTTCGCCCTGATTTGGCTGCAGTGAGTAGAACAGTGTACTGAAGTGGCAGTGTTTCGTAATTTCTTGATGTTATAAAAAAATCATCAAATTAACACACGCAAAAACTCTACTTTGCTGTTACCCGATACGATGGATAATCAAATCATCCAGATGCTTTTATGTGTCTTGAACAAAGTTAATTGATGGTGGAAGCTATATGTCGCCAAAGCATTAAAGCAATTCTTGCAATTGAATAAGAGAGCACTCTGAAGACTGAAAACTAAAAGACCAACTACTGGATGTGAAATTGATATGTTGTTATGTACAGAACCCAATCACCAGAGGCATACCTTAATGTTTTCCTGTTCCTTGATCAGAGCCTGAATGTCCAGTCCCATCGCTTTCACAAACTCGGCATCTTCCTCTGAAGCATCACCTTTGTCATCTGGTGCTTTTGATTTGTTTTCCCACAATGATTCTGCAAGCACAATTGAACAACTGTCCTAAAAATGTAGAAGAGGAACCATGATCTTCTTAGGGCACAGGCAGAAGAGTTCATGTGTACGGTGTACCCAAAAAACACAACAGAATAAGGCAATCCCCAAACTACGATTTCACAGCCACTTTATGACATACTCCAAAAACATAATACAGTATTAACCTAAACAAAAAGAACTCGATCGGTTAATTTCTCACATACCCAATCGGTAGAGCTGCAGCTTCAGCTGCTCGATCTCCAACCGAACCTCTCGACCGGTGCCCTCCTCCCAAGGGGAACCAACGGAGGCGGCGCACTGCCCCGTGCGACCGCCGTCGTGGCGGGGTAGGGCGAAGAAGGTGGCTAGGAGCGCGGCCGCGATGGCGAGGGCGGAGCAGGATCGGCGGAGGTCGCCTGCGCTACCGGAGGAGTTCAGGCGGGCGCAGAGGGAGAGCAGGCGGAGGGGGAGGAGGAAGGCGACGACGACGGCGAGGATTGCCGAGTCGACCCTCATGGCCATGGACGGGAAGAATTCCCTGGTGCGACTCGGCTATGGGCTCAAATTTGCTGGATGGGGACTGAGAGCATCCGCCTTAATAATCTTATAGTATTATAATAAACACACATCAAAAGAAAATCTTAATAAATTTAGGCGACTGCTAGGCGCCGGCGGACCGGCGCAAGTGTTCGGCCGGTCCCGCGCAGACCGTCAGATTAGGCATCCCGTAGCCGCTCGATCCCGCTACTCCACGTCATCTTATCTTCTTCCCCTAACCGCTTCGTCCCGGTTCAGAAACATACCTGCGCGAGTCCTTCCGCGTCGCTGGCCGCATCCGCCTCACGCGCTCGGCGCTCCCCACAACCCGCCGCAGCTACCGCTGCCTTGTAGTCGTCGGCCCCAACCAACACCGCAAGCAGGCCCGTCAGCTTCCGCAGCCGGTGGCAATTGAAACACATCCTTCCTGGGTTTGCAGAAAAAGCTTTTGCTGCCTAGGTTGTAACTCTGCTGCCGCTTGGTTCCAGCACACGGGAATCATGATAGCAGCGGCATCGGTCGTAAAGCTCCCACGCACTGATGGTCACCGGCACCATGCCTCGCCATGCGCCGCGGCTCTGGCAACACGGCTATGGCGTCGCCACAAAACGCTTGCAGCTCTGGTGCACATGGATGTAGATACTTCAGTACACGGTTGAAGCATTTTTGCAATGACAGCGTCGCTGGTTATAGCTCCCGCGACATGATTGTAGGAACGCCATAATGGTTGCAGCTTTGACGCACGTGGATGTAGCTTGTGCGGGACACGGTTGAAGCATTTTGCCGACAACGGCGTCGCCGGTTGCAGCTCCCATGTGCACCGTTGTAGCTCCCAGCATGGCTGCTCATACCGTTGTTAGCAAACAACGCCAGTTTTTGAAGCTTTTCACGATGGAAGCTTTTTTCTGCGCCATTTGAAGCTTTTAACACAATGGTTGAAGCTTTTTTGCCATGGTTGAAGCTTTTCGCTGTTCCGGTCGAAGCTTTTATTCACACTGGTTGAAGCTTTTCCAACGCCGGTTGAAGCTTTTTTTTTCAAGTTTGAATTTCCTCCAGGTAGGTTGTAGCATTTTTTATCATGGTTGAAGCTTTTTCCTATGCCAGTTGAATCTTTTTCCCATGCCAGTTGAAGCACCCTTGACTAGCCGTCGTAGGAACAACACCTCGCTCCAGAATCGTTTGGTGACGGTCGCAACACCTGTGGCTGTCTTCTCCAGCTCCGGCTGGTGCTGGTTGCAACTCCGTCATCCGGTGGCGCTGTTGTAGCAGCAGGGTTGGGAGAGTGCATCCATGAGCTGACGCCCTGCGTGCGACATGCGACGAAGAGGGAGAGAACACCATGGCTGATGGAAGGAGGAGGAGGCGGCCATGGCTGATGGGAGGGAGAAAAGAGCATGTGAAGAAAGGAGAGGAGAAGAAGATGCAATCGATCAGAGGAGGAAGATAAGGGAGCGTCAGAGATAAGGTGGGCCCGCCCAAGCACATGGCCAGCAGTTTCTCACGAAGGGATATGCGCGTTGTCGCGAGGTGACCGGCCCAACGCTTAGCCGGTCGGCCGGATACAAGCGTTTCCCATAAATTTAGGGCATAACACGGAGCCTCAAACCTCCGACCGTCCGGACTGCCTGGTCCTTACCCTCAAACCTCCCGCAACCGTCTGGAACGTGCGGTCCGGACGTATTTTGTCATCCACCATGGTCCTGTATCGGTCCGCTCGGCGTTTCGGGCGTCATCTTTCCCGCAAACCAAAATCAAACCGGGGACTTTGCAGGAGTCCGAACCCACGCTCTTTCCATCCAGAGTGTCAGCTCTGCATTCATGCCGGCTCAGAGCGAACGCGACCACTCACTGGAGCCGGCATTGAAGCAGCGTACCGGTCGAGAGTGCCGCCTGCTGCACGTCACTGTGCACGTCTTCTCTCCGCATTGAAACGGCACCCGCCTGCCCGCCTACCTCCATTAAACTAGCGTGTGGGCCGAGGAACCTACTTCGGCACCCCGAGCGCCACACGTAAACACATCTCCGGTTGGCGTCTCTCGTATGCCCGCTATTTAAACATGGCCAGGAACCGGGCAAGAACCACACCACGCCTCCACTGTCCATTTCCTCCTTCTACCACACCCGTCATGGCCTCCGGGTCCAAAGTCTTGTGGGGTGGCCTCTTCGGCGGGCAGAATAAGGAGCTTTTCGGGATTGCAGCGACCTGGTTTGCCTGGCGAGCCAGCCAGATACAGATTGGATTGCCGGCACCATCGTCGTCGCCAGGTCGTCCTCGCCCGTCCAGGCTGGTCAATGTTGTCTCCCGGCGAATCCGCTACGAGCGATGGCGGCAACACATCCGGCGGGTGGAGAAAGAAGCCATGTTTGCGGAGGTTGACGCGGCGGAGGAGGAATTTAACTGGGGCACCTACGTCAATTCGCCAACTTCAGGTCGGCCTTGCCCCGGCGCCACGACGACGAAGCCGGCACGTCCGCGCCTGCCGACGACAGTGAGGAAAAGTAGACCATGGGAGGCCGCAACCGCCTGGGTCCCACGAAGGCCACCGTCACCGCCTCGCCGGGTTACATAGTTGGTGACTTGCTCGCTTCGCGCGGGCTTAGGCCACGTGACTGTCTTCCCCCGCTGATGGTGTCCTGGACTAGGGGGTACTCACCACGTCGGTCACGGAAGCGGGGGTTAGTCTCCCCCTTCCGCTGAAGCATATCCCTCTAAGTCTCACGACGGTCGGATGAGCGGGTTGTCAGACATAGGGAAGACATGTCGTGGGAATGGGGCTCCCCCATGACCGGCAATTATATGAAAATTGCCGGTTTGCATGTAATTCGTCCGGTTTGTTGAAATCCGATTTGAAATGTATCTACAGGTTGGACGGATGGCTCTCGCATCAGTGTTTGTGGATTGGTCTCCCATGGTCCGCGGACGGATGCGGTGTCCGATTTAGGGGTCAGCGGTTGAAGATGCACTTGTTAGGTTTTCACACGTGATCTATTATAGCAAATTCCCTATACAACTTTCCATGTACTTAGCCTGACATATATGCAGTTAGTGTGGTGCTGTGGCGAGCGACGGGCAGCAATGAGGCGGTGGTGGTGCGGCAGCGGCGTGACGACGGCAGGGACGGAGCTCCCATGTATTCACTGGTGTCAATTGACATCAGTGCCTTCTGGCTTTTCAGCTAATAGTATTAACAAAAACTGCGGATGACCCCAGCCCAACAGCAGACCAGCTAATCTCTAAAGCCTTAGCCCATAAAATTCATTAAGTTCTAAAAGAAATCAACGGCCTGCGGCAGCAAACAACGATACAAGGCCAGGCCCAATGCGTACGCACTATGTATCAATTAATCGATGTACACTACCCGGCTGCTGTACGCGTACGCGAACAGACAGACGCCCTTGTCTCTTCGCCTTCTCATCTCGAACCCTAATTCCGCAGCCGCCGCAGCGAATCGGCGATGAACAACAGCGAACTCGACACCGTTTCATCGGGTGAATGTTGACATTGGCTGACCGTCCGCCAGTGCATAATCTTTAATTTGCAAGTGTTGGCTCTTCCAATCCCAGGTAATTTGCACCTTCTCTCTCGCCTCTCGATCTCTAGACTGTCTACAGACTACGATTCTACATGTGCATTGATTTCATGATGGCTATTGGCTAAGTAATTTTTTTGTTTATTTTCTTTGATTTGCCCAAGACCAGGAGGATATGGATAAATTTTTGTTGAAAGGGAAACGACCAGCGCTAGATAGTAATGTGGCAGGGCCTTCAAGGCCAGTTAGACCAGCCCTTGATTTGCTATGTGGAGAAAGACATATTTTCTACAATAACGAATGACGATGTGATTGATCTATTTAAGAAGATGAAAGATCGAGAAGGGAAGTTATGAAGTCGCAAATAAAAGAGAAGGGAAGTTATGAAATGTGAGTCTCGTATCACTTTATTTTTTCCTTAACGGTACTTATTTTTTGCACTATTTCTTTCTTACTATTGTTGTGAATATAATATGTTTTTTTGTTCATCCTTTACAGAAAATTACATAAACGTTTCAAAGTCATCCTTTTGCCTATTATTTCCGGAATATATAAAGAAGTGTTATTTTATGACTTTGCTCAGCCAATACTCGCTACTCGGTATGATTTTTTAGATGTAATAATAATATCACCTGCATATTGTTGCTTTTTATATTGCTCTCGGTCATTATCTATGTTGTTGCACCATTATAATTTCTGCTGGCGCCTTAGCATGGGAAGCGGTTGACACCAGCGCTCATTTTTTTCTAGCTTCGTCCCTGGACGACGGCGGAGTGCGGGTGTCTGACGGTCGGCGGCGACGACATGCAGGAGTCTAGCGGCATCGTGCGATGGCGATGCGATGGTCCGCCGGTAATTGGCGGTGACACTGGCGTGGCATGTGTTGGTAAAGATATAAGGGGTGAAAATGAGGTCTGTTTTAGGTGACCACCTAAAGAATTTTGGGTATAGTTGAGCTGCTGGAGCGTGTTTTTTGTGTCAACTTTCCTGTGTGCAAAATCGGTTGGGCATAAGGAAGGTGTTGGATATGCTCTGAGGCAACTCTAATCTCTACTCCTAACTAGAAAAATGCCCGTGCGTTGTAACAGGGCAACATTAACTTTAAGAGTTCAATATTAATATTCTCATACACATCAAGTGACATTGACGACATTTTTTACTATCAAATCTTCACACACACTCTCTCTCCCTCCCTCTTCCTCACTCTCTCTCCCCCTCTCCCTCTCTCTCTAACACACACACATGTCCATCTTATTGGGTATGAGACCATAATCCATCTATTTTACGCACACACGCTAGTGCATAATAATATGGATTATGTGTATTATATTTGCCACCACAACTGAGAAAATTAATTTCATGTAAATCGGCCAGCCACAGCTTCAAGAATACGCGAAGGAGGTGGCCCGGGTCGGCGTCGGCGCCGTCCGGCGCGGGCCCGCTTCCAAGTGCGTCTGCGCGCCGATCACCCACGCCGGGTCCTTCAAGTGCCGCTTCCGCCGCACCAACTCCCAGGGCCACGGCCAGGGCCAGGGAAGCCGCCCTTCTTCGCCCCCTTCACCGGCTGCGGCCAACGCGGTGTCGCGGCACCCGGCCTCGCCATCCTCGTCCTCCGGCACCGTCGCGATCCAGTGACGCAGCCCAAGCATCGGCCTCGAGAATCAAAAACGCTCAACAACGGAGAGGGAAGGGAAGATTATATACATGTCATAAGAAAGGGAATTTATTTACTGCTCCCTCGATGTATTGTTTCCTTTGTTTGGAGATTGATTACCATCCGTGAGTTAAGGTAAGGTTAATGTGATTGAGCGATTTTTCTGAAAATTAAATATTTGTTTTCTAATTAATGTGATTGAGTGATTTAAGGTAAGGTTAATTAATTTAGATTTGATCTTTAGTGATTGTTCGTGATTGATTCTACATTACTAAATAACTTGCGCCAGTATGGAAAGTTCTGATCTGTTCAGATTTCTTTCGTTGTGTGAGAGGGTGACGCGAAAATAAACCGATGAAGTGGGGGGAGGGGACGAAAAAAATCTACGAAAAAAAACCAGCGAAGGTGGGAGTAGGTACCAAAAAAACCATGGGAGGTGGGACGAAAAAAACCTGGAAGCGAGACTACCAACTGCTCCATTAGGAGTAGAGATGTCTCAGTTGGTAGTCTCCGCGGTTAATTTTTGTCCAACCTTTCCTGGGTTTTTTCGTCCTCCCTCCCACCTCCCAATTCCCCCGCAGTAACGATCCCACATCCCAGTTTCGTCGGGTTTTTTTCGTCTGTTTTTTATTCGCCCCCTCACACTGGCCGGACAAACCCAACGTTTATTTGGTAACACAATAAATTCACATATGATGATTGGTTTCTTCTTTGGTAACCCAACTAACGGAAGGTAATCAATCTTCAAATACCAAAACCAAACATACAAGGCAACAATCAGTTCACGTATCACAATCAGATTCTTCTTTAGTACCCAGCTTAACTCACGGATGGTAATCAATCTCTAAACAAAGGAAACAATTAACCTCTACATCACGGAAGATAATGCATATTACATAAAAATAAAGCTGAGAATTTAGATGTATTGTTTGTCATGGAGCTGTGGCTGGCCGATTTACATAAAATTAATTCCCTCAGTTGTGGTGGCAAATATAATACACATAATCCATATTGTTATGCACTAGCGTGTGTGTGTGTGAAATAGATGGATTATGGTCCCGTACCCAATAAGATGGATATGTGTGTGTGTGTGTGTGTTAGAGAGAGAGGGAGAGAGAGAGTGAGGAAGAGGGAGGGAGAGAGTGTGTGTGTGTGAGGATTTGATGGTAAAAAATGTCGTCAATGTCACTTGATATGTATGAGAATATTAACATGATTAATATTGAACTCTTAAAGTTAATGTGGCCCCGTTGCAACGCACATGCGTTCTTCTAGTCGAACCTAAGGTTTTAACTCCTTATAGCCTGCTTGGTTGAGGGAATTAGTGATTACGGAATGAGAATTTAATGGACACGAGACATAAAATACAATGTTTGGCCAGGGCTAGGAAGTTGGGACTGAAAGGAGAAAGGGAGTTAAGGCCCTGTTTGGTTAAAAAGTCCTAAAACATTTTTTAGCCCAACTAAAAAGTCCTTAGTCCCTACTTGTTTGGTTCCAGGGACTAAAAATGGGCTAGAGGTTATTAAATGACATGCTAAAAGACCATGTCACCCCTAGTAATGAACTAATAGAGATAAGGTGCGGTGCGGGGCAGGGGCAACTGTTGGAAAAAGTTTCAAAAGGACTCTCCATCCGGGTCTTCTTTCTTTAGTCCCAAATGCCAACTTTTAGTCCCTAAAAGTCTCTCATGTTTGGTTTAGATGGGACTAAAAGAGACTTTTTTAGTCCTTACAGCAAAAAGTCCCTGTAAACAAACACCCTCTAAGGAGGTCAATTCATGCCCTCTCCTGTTAATTCACGTGTGATGTTACTCTCACAAATTCCCTCTACTAATTTTCATCACGCACCAAACATAGATTTGGGACTGAAAATCAACTTCCCATGCCTAATCTCCCACTAAAGTCCCTCTTGTAAACTCTCATCCCCTTTTCTCATTGTAGCCAAACAGATTGTTAAGTTCATTCTCTTTTGAGAAGTGAAGTTTATTCTAGTCGAACCCTCAAAACCTTTAAACTTCTTAAGAAACGAGGAGAAGTGCCCCTTTCCTCATCAACTTTGAGCAGTCAAAAATCATTCTTAGTAAAAAAATCCCTCTGGGAGATGTGTTCGTGCCTCCTTTCAATTCCGTCTCCAGCATCACGCATCGTTGTTGCCCTAGTGCCCCGATAGCTGCCGCAACTCCCCATTGCCTCGGGCTCCTCATGGTCGCACCCCGCTACCTGCTCGCCAGAATCCGATGATGTTCTGCCAAAAAAACTTTGATTTCTCACCATCCTAACCACTTCCAAGCTCATCCTCGTGGTTCCCATCACAACCGCGCTCCTCCCCTCCATCCCCAACCATGGGCAGAGCAACAAAAGACCCACATTAGCATATACAAAGCAACCTAAAGAGAAGCACCTAGACCTACAGAGGATCACATTCACCTACATAGCAGTCGTCGATTCCGGTGAATCTTTGCGTCTCGGTGTCGGTGTCAAAACCGGCGGATCTCAGGTAGGGGGTCCCGAACTGTGCGTCTAAGGTGGATGGTAACAGGAGGCAGGGGACACGATGTTTACCCAGGTTCGGGCCCTCTCGATGGAGGTAATACCCTACTTCCTGCTTGATTGATCTTGATGATATGAGTATTACAAGAGTTGATCTACCACGAGATCGTAGAGGCTAAACCCTAGAAGCTAGCCTATGGTATGATTGTTGTTGTCCTACGGACTAAACCCTCCGGTTTATATAGACACCGGAGGGGGCTAGGGTTACACGGAGTCGGTTACAAGGGAGGAGATCTACATATCCGTATTGCCAAGCTTGCCTTCCACGCCAAGGAGAGTCCCATCCAGACACGGGACGAATTCTTCAATCTTGTATCTTCATAGTCCAACAGTCCGGCTAAAGTATATAGTCCGGCTATCCGAGGACCCCCTAATCCAGGACTCCCTCAGTAGCCCCTGAACCAGGCTTCAATGACGATGAGTCCGGCGCGCAGATTGTCTTCGGCATTGCAAGGCGGGTTCTTCTCCAAATTCTGAGTACCTGTCGAGTAGTGTCCGGCTTCCCATAAATGTTTGCACTTCTTGGCTTCCGAGCCCAATAATGGCTATCTTCCACGTGTCGAGCGAATGCGAGAAGCCAGGGCATTTTTACATTTGCCACCCTAGCCATGTGAGTAAACCGTCTATTAAAGAGACGGGGATTCTTAGATCCAGATCACACCATCCTCCCACAGCGAGTATCCATCTGAGCGCGCCTGAAAAAATCCATTCCAACATGGCCGGCTATCGCAGCTCCTCCTCTCGCTCCCGTAGCCCTAAGCCCGGCGATTGGAAGAAGTGTTCTGTCCCTCACAGCCAATTAGTAAAGTTACAGACCCAGGGATTTCTCCCTCCAGCGTATATGGTCCCCGTTCGAGCCGGGCTCGCTACCTACAATGGCGGGGAGCAAGCGGAGAACTTCCCCAACCCGTCCAGGGGGGAGCGGGTATGCCTTGTCCCTTACTTATTAAGGGGACTTGGATTTCCAGTCCATCCGTTCCTCCGCGGGCTCCTGGAGTTCTACGGCCTCCAGTTTCATAACTTTACCCCCGCTTCCATATTACACATCGCTGGCTATGTCGCCCTTTGCGAGCTATTTCTGGGCTGTGAAGCTCATTTCGAGCTATGGCGGAGGCTATTCTGCCTCGTGCCCCATACGCAGAAGGGGTCAATATATCAAGTGGGCGGAGCCGAAATATGGCGCATCGCCGGGACCGGATACCTGTCCGGTACCCCGAAGAAGACGTCCGAAGACTGGCCTTCGGAGTGGTTCTATATGGAGGACGTCCCCCTTCCAGATCCTATTTGGATGGGCCTTCCTGAGTTCGACAACGCCCCTTTGAAGAAACGCCGCAGCTGGCGCCCTCGGAGCCCCCAGGAGGAAGATAACGGAGAAGTCCTTTACCTGATGGGCCGGATAGAGATGCTGGCCAAACCAGGATTAACAATAACCGAGGTTATGTCCATATGTATAATGCGGGGGGTGCAGCCACTTCAATATCGGGGACAACCCATGTGGCACTTCAACGGAGAAGACGATGCTACCCGCTGCGGTCGTAAAGGTCCGGACTCCGTCGCCGCACTAGCGAAGATATTGTCCGATTTGTATAAAGGAGAAGAAGAGGAGTTCGTCCGCATTAAGCCACGGGATGGATTCTCCATGTACAACCCCCCAAGCTGGGTGAGTTGCTACTTTCCACTCCAATCCTTTCCGCATTCTTTGTCATGAGTATTTACCTTGCTATTTCAAAGCAGGAACTGCGAAAAGCTGTGAGGGAGGTCCATAGCCCGTCTCCACAACCAGAGGACCCTGACCGGGCCCTCGACCCCGGACTCGAAGAGGATCCGGACATATTTGTGGAGCTGATTGACAGGACGTTCTATCAATTGAGTTGCGACGATGCCATGGTGGCCATCATAGCCGATTGCCCTGGACTACTCCCTGCATCGCATGTAAGTAAAACCAGAGCCCTAACTTCCAAGAAGGATCCCTTTTTCTGCACTTCACCTACCGCACACATATGGTGTCTTACAGGGAAGGCCCTCGGGACGCCATGCCGAACCCGCGGTGACTCACTAACAAGGGGCACCGAAGCCGGGTAGGATTAAAAGGAAGGCGGTCAGGACTGAGACGCCGTCGCAGAGGTATGAAACAAAACCCCGCTCCGTGGTTGTTGTCTTTTAAAATATAATAACGTCCATGTTTCCTAGTAGGAAAAACGCTCGCCGGACTATATCCGGAGAGGTTGCCGGTCACGCCTCCACCAGTCGGGCTCCAAAGCCGGACATAGAGGCGGACGCTAACATGGGGCCAACGCCGGATGTTCCTCCTACAGAGGATGCAGATAGGCTATCCGCTACAAATTCCGAAGTGGAGAGCGCCATGAATCACAGGCGTCGTCGGGCCGTATTCCGTGACGCTTGTTTCTCCCAAGAGGCGTTCGATGCCTTCAACTCAGGAGATGCGTACATCCGAGCTGCTCAAAATGGTCTTGCCAGAGCCACGGACCAGTATGTAAAAGATATACGGGTAAGGAAATCTAATAATTATGTATATCAGTAGCCCCTGAGACTTGAAACAGTTGACACAACTAATTTAAGGATCATTGTTTGCATAGGTTCTTACGGAGAAGAATACCCAGTTGTCTCTAGAGCTGGAGGAGTGCAAAGCCCAGCTTCAGGCCGCAGTTGTCGCAGCAAAGGAGTCCGAGAAGGCCCCATCTGGTAACGCTTGTTTTCATTGCAAAGAATGTCATGTACCAGTTAGTATGCGGCATGCATGCAAATCTAACAATAGATTATGCAGGTCCCGGAGTGAATCCGGATGAGCAACATGCTCTACGACAGCTAAAGGCTGGCGAGCGCGTGCTCACGCAAGTTAGGCGGGAGAAAAACAATCTCCAAGACGGCAATATCCAGCTGGGCGTGGAACTAAAAGATGTTCGAGCCCAACTTGCTAACTCCGTAAAGGAGAATAAGAGGCTTCGACGCGGCATTTTCAGTAAGTGCTTGAACGAACTTTTAAAGAGTTCGGCGAAGAAACCGGCCAACAGAGTTATGTCTGTAGGTATGCTGACGGGTCGTCCCGCGGAGGAGATGCCCGGGTCTGCGAGTGACCTTCTGCCAGAGCTCTCACAACTGCATGAACAAGTTCGGCAGGTGATGCAGGGCATTGCCCAAGCCTTGTGGCCATCCGCCTCCCCGCCAGGAGGCATGGGGGAGCTTATAGAAAAGCTCAAGGGAGCGCGGCGACACTTCCGATTATGGAAGATATCAGCCTGCTGACAAGGTGCGAGGGAAGCCTGGGCCATGGTGAAGACCCGATATACCAAGGCTGACCCGAACCATATGGCCGAGGTCGGACCTGTGGGGCCCGATGGGAAAGAGATCCCCGTCAGTTTGGTGTATGACCAGGTAGAATTAGCCGCAAAGTATTCCCAACAGGATTGTAGGCTAGACAGCCTGTTGGATGGTATAGAAGAAGAATTTAGTCAGTCTAAGTGACCGTGTACTTCAAGTGACATGTATTGTCCCTAGCCGGATTGTAAATCATTTGTCATGGCGGACCTTTTCGCTTCGACCTCTGGACCCGACAGTCCGGAGTGTATCCGAATACCCGCTCATTTATGAAAAAACCGGGGTACGCGTGGAAACCAGACGTAGGGGTCATAAGTGCTTGAACAGACAAGTACCCAACTAGCTATGTTATATTACATGGATAGTAAGAAACATCTTCCAGGGAGAATAGTTCCGTTAAGGGTTCCTTTCCCTGGGTATGCATGTCCTAATGTGCATGTCCGAGCTGCGAAAAGAGACGCAGGATATAAACATCTGGGGGCATGTATTATAATAAATAAGGATCATCTTTTGTTCACCGACCGAGTATTCCCTTAAGAACGCTAGCTTTCGGCTTCACCCAGTCTGAGGTACACATCCAGCTGACCCAGCAGTAACAATCGCAGAGGTGCTCCCCTTATGCCCTAGCCGAATTAACGGGAACGTAGGGCATAAACACAAGAGCCAGGCAACCCAGCTTGGCCAAAACTTAAGTCATATCGATGCATATAATGGCGAAAAAAGGTACATGCGGAAGAATAACACATGTGTGGGGCATAGAGCCCGAAAAATAGTTATATTAAGCTTCTGTATAAGAAGCCCCCGGGTATAATGAGCGCGGCTAGCGCGTCAAGATTGTGTCGTCAAGACACATTTTAGCCTTTGAGGGCCTTGAAGAAGAAGAAAAAGAAAGGAAGAAAGAGAGAAAGAAAGAAAAGAAAGATAACGAATATGTAAAAAATTGACAGAGGTAAGGAGACGAACACCGAGTCCGGCACTAGGCGTAGAACCTTCGGAGTCTGGCTACGTTCCATGGGTTTGGCTCGAGTCGATTGTCCGATGCATCCCGTAGATGGTACGCTCCACCGGTCAGAACTTGGTCAATAACGAAGGGATCTTCCCATTTGGGCTTGAGCTTGTTCTTTTTCTTCTCCGGTAGGCGTAGAACGAGTTCGCCAACGTTATAATTTTTGGCCCGTACTTCTCTGCTTTGATGCCTTCGAGCCTGTTGCTGATAGAATGCGGAACGGGCTTTTGCCACATCACGCTCCTCCTCCAGAGCGTCCAAACTGTCCTGCCGATCAAGCTTGGCTTCTTTCTCTTCATACATGCGCACTCGAGGTGAGTCATGAATTATGTCGCAGGGCAGTACCACCTCTGCGCCGTACACCATAAAAACGGTGTGTATCCGGTAGTGCGATTCGACGTGGTCCGCAGCCCCCATAGTACGGAGTCGAGCTCCTCTACCCAGTGTGTATCGGATTCCTTCAAGGATCGCACTAATCTGGGTTTAATGCCGCTCATGATAAGACCATTTGCTCGCTCGACTTGACCGTTAGTTTGCGGGTGATAGACAGAAGCATAATCGAGCTTGATGCCCATGTTGCTGCACCAAAGTTTTACCTCATCGACTGTAAAGTTCGAGCCGTTATCGGTGATGATGCTGTGGGGGACGCCGTAATGGTGTACCACCCCGGATATGAAGTCTATCACTGGTCCGGATTCGGCCGTTTTAACTGGTTTGGCTTCTATCCATTTGGTGAATTTATCCACCATGACCAATAAGTATTTTTCTTATGGCTTCCCCCTTTGAGGGGTCCGACCATATCAAGCCCCCAGACCGCAAAGGGCCAAGTAATGGGGATTGTTTGGAGAGCGGTAGGCGGCATATGGCTTTGGTTTGCAAAAAGCTGGCAACCGACGCAACGTTGAACGAGGTCCTGTGCGTCTGCTCGGGCCGTCGGCCAGTAGAAACCTGTACGGAAGGCCTTGCTTACAAGGGCCCGAGCTGCGGCGTGGTGGCCGCCAAGTCCAGCATGAATTTTTGAAGGACTCCGATAGCGCTTTTCTTATAAATCTCTCCCTCGTGGACCTTGTAGGCTTTAGACCGCCGCACAATGCAGCGCGCCTCATTTGGGTCCTCGGGTAGTTCCTGCCTAGGTAGGTAGGCCACGAATGGTTCTGTCCATGGGGCGATGACAGCCATTATTACGTGGGCAGAAGGTGTTTTTTTCGATGGCAGAGCCTCCGATTATGTCAGGGTGTTCGGTATCTGTTGTTGTGGCCGGGTCCGGACTATTGTTACCGGTCTCCCCTTCCCATACGACGGATGGCTTAAACAACCTTTCCAAGAAGATATTAGGTGGGACAGGGTCGCGCTTAGCGCCGATGCGGGCGAGGATATCCGCCGCCTGATGGTTTTCCCGGGCCACATGGTGGAATTCAAGCCCCTCGAACCGAGCTGACATTTTGAGGACGGCGTTACGATAAGCCACCATTTTTGGATCCTTGGCGTCGAAGTCTCCATTTATTTGAGATATTGCGAGGTTCGAGTCCCCACGCACCTCCAGGCGTTGAATGCCCATGGAGACTGCCATCCGGAGACCATGTAATAGGGCCTCATATTCTGATGTGTTGTTGGAGTCTGTATATAATATTTGGAGTACGTATTGGACTGTATCTCCGGTGGGGGATGTCAGGACGACACCAGCCCCCAGACCCGTCGGCATTTTAGAGCCGTCAAAGTGCATAATCCAATTGGAGTACGCGCCGTACTCTTTAGGGAGTTCGGCTTCTGTCCATTCGGCGACGAAATCAGCCAGTACTTGTGACTTAATGGCTCGCCGTGGTTTATATGTTATGTCGAACGGGAGGAGCTCAATAGCCCATTTAGCAATCCGGCCCGTGGCCTCGCGGTTGTTTATTATGTCGTTGAGTGGTACTTCGGAGGCCACCGTGATTGAACACTCTTGAAAGTAGTGTTGTAGTTTCCGGGATGCCATGAAGACCACGTATGCTATCTTTTGATAATGTGGGTACCGTGATTTGCATGGAGTGAGGACAGTGGATACATAGTATACCGACTTTTGAAGCGGGAACTTATGTCCGTCCATCTCTCGTTCGACGATGAGCACTGCGCTTACAACTTGGTGTGTTGCCGCTATATATAGCAGCATTGGTTCGCCGACGTTAGGTGCGGCCAAGATTGGGTTTGTGGCCAAGACGGCTTTTATTTCTTCTAATCTGGTCGTGGCCGCATCCGTCCACTCGAAGTGTTCGGTGCGTCGAAGAAGGCGATAAAGAGGCAGTGCCTTTTCTCCTAATCGGGAGATGAAGCGGCTTAAGGCGGCCACGCATCCAGTTAGTTTCTGGATTTGCTTGAGGTCTGTTGGGATGGCCAACTATGACAGAGCTCGGATTTTAGCCGGATTTGCTTCGATTCCTCTGTTGGAGATGATGAAGCCTAAGAGCTTTCCGGCGAGCACGCCGAAGACGCATTTTTCCGGATTGAGCTTAATGTCGTATGTTCGGAGATTGTCGAACGTGAGCCTCAAGTCATCTATTAAGGATTCGACGTGTATGGTTTTAATGACCACATCGTCTACGTATGCCTCCACTGTTTTGCCAATCTGTGTCTCCAATCATGTCTGAATCATGTGTTGATAGGTTGCACCGGCGTTTTTGAGCCCGAAAGGCATGGTGTTGAAGCAGAAGGGGCCGTATGGAGTGATAAATGTTGTTGCGGCTTGATCGGACTCTGCCATCTTAATTTGATGGTATCCGGAGTATGCGTCAAGGAAACACAATGAGTCGTGTCCTGCGGTAGCGTCGATAATTTGATCATGCGAGGGAGGGGGAAGGGATCCTTTGGGCAAGCCTTATTAAGGTCCTTGAAGTCGACGCATAGGCGCCAGGATTTGTCCTTCTTTGGTACCATCACCAGGTTTGCTAGCCAGTCCGGATGTTTTATTTCTCGAATGAATCTAGCCTCCAGTAACTTGGCTAGCTCCTCTCCCATGGCTTGTCGCTTAGGTTCAGAGAAGTGCCGAAGAGTTTGCTTGACCGGCTTGAATCCCTTTAGGATGTTAAGGCTATGCTCGGCCAGCCTGCATGGGATTCCTGGCATGTCTGAAGGATGCCAGGAGAAGATGTCCCAATTCTCACGCAAGAACTCCCGTAGTGCGGCGTCTACTGTGGGGTTTAACTCTGCCCCGATGGATGCTGTTTTTGTAGGGTCCGTTGGATGGACTTGGAATTTGACTATTTCATCCGCTGGTTTGAAGGAGGTGGACTTGGATCTTTTGTCGAGTATCATGTCGTCCCTGTCCACCGTGGAGCGCAGCGCTGTTAATTCCTCGGTCGCGAGGGCTTCGGATAATGCCTCGAGGGCCAATGTGGCTGTTTTATTTTCGGCGCGGAGTGCCATGTCCGGATCACTAGCTAGAGTGATGATTCCATTAGGCCCGGGCATTTTGAGCTTCATGTACCCATAATGGGGTATAGCTTGGAAGATCGTGAATGCCTCCCGCCCTAGAAGGGCGTGGTATCCGCTATTGAATGGGGCCACTTGGAATGTGATTTCTTTGGACCTATAATTCTCTGGCGTGCCGAATACCACATCTAGTGTGATTTTGCCAGCACATCGTGCCTCCCGACTAGGGATGATTCCTCTGAAGGTCGTGCTGCTTTGCTCAATGCGGCTTTTGTCCATTTCCATTTTTCGAAGAGTCTCCTCATAGATGAGGTTTAATCCGCTGCCGCCGTCCATGAGCACTTTAGTAAGCCGGAAGCCGTCCACAATTGGACTAAGGACCAAGGCGGTTGGTGCTCGGGCTGTTCCGAATTTAGGTTCGTCACTGGCATTGAAGGTGATAGCCATATCACTCCATGGATTTATTGCTGCTACATGGCAGACTTCGGCAAGGCTACGGAGTGCTCGCTTACGCCTATTATTTGAGGCGAAGGTCTCGAAGACTGTCAATATTGTATTGTTGTTTGCCACGGGATGGTGTTATGCGGTATTGTTGATGAGGATATCCTCACCGCTCTTGGCCACCTGCCGGAGTACCCAACACGCTCTAAGGCTGTGTGTTGGTATGGTATCCGATGTACTGTGAATTTTGCATGGCCCGTTGAGCCATCCCTCCAATACGGTTCCATGCCCAGTAGTGGGCTTTTGTTTCTTTGTAATTGGATCGGGTGACTTATGAGAGTACACCCTTTTGATTCGGACGGGGGGTTTAGTGAGAGCCGGAGGATCCCAGAATTTTGTTTGGGTTTTCCAGGCGCTTTCCATCGCACAGTACTTCTGTACTATGGCCGCCAAGTCAGCGAAGTGTGCTATGTCATGGCGACTTATGGCGTTTAGGATTCCCTTGTCCGTGCAGTTTTTGCAAAAGAATGAAATTGCGTCTTCCTCGCGACAGTCCTTGACCTTGCTCATTACAAGGAGGAATCTGGCCCAATAGTGATGTACTGTTTCTTGGGGCTCTTGTCTAATGTGGGAAAGATCACTTATATCAGGTGGGTGGGTAGATTTAGGTCCGAACCCTGACCCAATCTGAGACCCAGGAGCGGCGGAGTTTCAGATCTTGAAGGTTCAAACTCCGGTTTGCTGCCCAATGGGTCTGGCCCGCTGTCTGATTCTAGGTTCAGAGCTTGGGCCATGTCCTCCCGTAGACGGGTATCTGGCTTAGAGAGCTCGGGAATCCGGACATAGCTTGTCCTCAAGATAGAGGAAGAATCGCTGCGTTGCTCCTCCACCACCGCTATCTGATGGGTGACCGGCGGAGAGTTAATCTCCCTTTGGTCGGGTTTAAGCCTGATCCGATCATAGTCCGTAGTGACTCCCAAGGAGGCGATGTGATCCAAGAGCTCATTCAAAGAAGAGAGCTCCATTGGATTCATCTGCTCGGCGAATTCCGAGCCGACGTTGAGACTATTTTTGATGACCCGAGAAGTCATCGTCGGTGCAGCGGCCGAACGGGCGGTCATGACGAAGCCGCCGAGTCGGAGAGTTTGGCCTTCAGCCAGGCCCCCCCCCCCAGAGGTGATGTTGTCCTTGACAACGAGATGAGCCATCCAGCCTTATGATGACGGCACAGTGGAACTCTCAATGAAAGCACCAATGTCGGTGTCAAAACCAGCGGATCTCGGGTAGGGGGTCCCGAACTGTGCGTCTAAGGCGGATGGTAACAGGAGGCGGGGGACACGATGTTTACCCAGGTTCGGGCCCTCTCGATAGAGGTAATACCCTACTTCCTGCTTGATTGATCTTGATGATATGAGTATTACAAGAGTTGATCTACCACGAGATCGTAGAGGCTAAACCCTAGAAGCTAGCCTATGGTATGATTGTTGTTGTCCTACGGACTAAACCCTCCGGTTTATATAGACACCGGAGGGGGCTAGGGTTACACAGAGTCGGTTACAAGGGAGGAGATCTACATATCCGTATTGCCAAGATTGCCTTCCACGCCAAGGAGAGTCCCATCCAGACACGGGACGAAGTCTTCAATCTTGTATCTTCATAGTCCAACAGTCCGGCTAAAGTATATAGTCCGGCTATCCGAGGACCCCCTAATCCAGGACTCCCTCACTCGGAAGAACTCATTTGCACAAAAAAACAAATCATGGCCCGTGGATGACGAATTTCACTCACTTTCCCGTATCCTTCCTTACACACATATGTCGTTCTCGGTGAGCTTTTGTCAAAATGCTTTTTCAGGTCATCCATTATATACCCTAGCTAGCTATTGGACATCATCTATCGCCTAGAAGTCATCGTTGGCCACGACAAAGGATGAAGGAAATGGATAGATGATGACCCACAAGTATAGGGGATCAATCGTAGTCCTTTCGATAAGTAAGAGTGTCAAACCCAACGAGGAGCAGAAGGAAATGACAAGCGGTTTTCAGCAAGGTATTTTCTGCAAGCACTAAAATTGTCGGTAACAGATAGTTTGATGGCAAGGTAATTTGTAACGAGCAAATAATAGTAATGGTAAAAAGGTGCAGCAAGGTAGCCCAATCCTTTTTGTAGCAAAGGACAGGCCGAAACTTTCTCTTATAGTAAGTAAAACGTTCTTGAGGACACACGGAAATTTCATCTAGTCACTTCCATCATGTTTGTTTGATTTACGTTCGCTACTCTGATAATTTGATATGTGGGTGGACCGGTGCTTGGGTGTTCTTGCTTGAACAAGCCTCACACTTATGATTAGCCCCTCTCACAAGCATCGGCAACTATGAAAGAAAAATTAAGATAAATATAAACATATCTTTAAACATATGGATCCAAATTAGCCCCTTGCGGAATAGCGCATATACTAGGGTTTAAGCTTCTATCACTCTAGCAACCCATCATCTAATAACTACTTCACAATGTATTCCCTTAGGCCCAAAGATGGTGAAGTGTCATGTAGTCGACGTTCACATAACAATACTAAGGGAATCACAACATACACATCATCAAAATATCGAACGAATAACAAATTCACATGATTACTTATGACAAGACTTCTTCCATGTCCTCACGAACAAAAGAAACTACTCACAAATCATATTCATGTTCAAGATCAGAGGGGTATTGAATAGCATAATGGAGCTGAACCTATAATCTTCCACCAAATAAACCAACTATAGCATCCACTACAAGACGTAATCATCACTACTAGCAACCCACATGTATCAATCTGAGGTTTTGATACAAAGATTGAATACAAGAGATGAACTAGGTTTTGAGATGAGATGGTGCTAGTGAAGATGTTGATGAAGATTGCTCCTCCCACGACGAGAGGATTGTTCATGATGACGATGACTTCGATTTCCCCCTCCCGGAGGGAAGTTTCCCCGGTGGAATCGCTCCACCGGAGAGCAAAAATGCTCCTGCCCAAGTTCTGCCTCGAGATGGCGGTGTTCCGTCCCGAAAGCTCTCTCTTCATTTTTTTCTAGGGCAAACAGGGTTATATACTGGAAGATGAGCCCTGGAGGCCTGCCAGGATCACCACAAGCTCGGGGGGCGCGCCCAGGGGGTAGGGCGCGCCCCTTAGGCTTGTGGCTGCCTGGTGGGTCCTCCTCTGGTATTTATTTCACCAATTATTTTAATATATTCCAAAATAATTCTTCGTCAATTTTCAGCTCATTTGGAGATGTTCAGAAAAGTTGCCTCCGATATAGCCCTTTCAGGTCCAGAATTCCAGCTGTCGGCAATCTCCCTCTTCATATAATTATTGCAAATAAGAGAGAAAATGCATAATAATTGTATCATAAAGTGAAATAACAATCCATAATGCAATAAATATCAACATGAAAGCATGATGCAAAATGGATGTATCAACAGACACTTCCATGTGGGGACTAGTTCATTTGAGGAGTTTATTTTGAGCGTTAGGTTACCTTCACGCTCTTGTAACCCCTTGGTTTTAAGAGGTGCTTGAGGAGTTAAAAATGTAGGAGTTCAATTAGAACTGCCCTTAAAGCATATCTAGCAGCCCCTCCTAAAAGTTATATTGGGGGGAGGGCCCGGTTTGGGAAATTAAGCCCCGTCTAGCGGATGCCATCCTTTGAGTGTTTCTGCTATTGCCTATTTTTTCTTTTCAAAGACAAGTCTCACTAAAAAAAGGGAGTTGCTCGCTTCCCGTAATAATGGTCGCAAGCCACCCGATGACTGCCACCGGCTATGAATCCTGACCCCCCCCCCCACACACAAAAATTTCCGCCACCTCAGATACAGACACAGAGAGAGAATTTCTGCCGCCTCAACCCCGATCCGGACCTGGATCAACCTCAATTTTGGCCGATGCCGCCTCCCTGAGCCTCATGTTGTCTTCTCTGCCACCTTTGGTGTCGTCATGAGTTTTCTTCCCCGTCGTCGTCCCCGCACCCAACCTTAAGCTCCGTGTCGCATCCCCCCGTCCCCTTCCTCGTTGACACCATGGTTCACGAGAAGGCGAAGTCGTACAAGACGCCCTTTTGTCGCATGATGCATGGAACTCGATGCCAATGAGTGTGCATACCATGCACGTCACGTGGATCGCATTGCCACCGGCGAGCCTCTGAGATCTCCGACCCGAGCTTGGAGGAGGAGAGTGGATGGAGGTATACCCATTCGCTGGATTCTCCACTGTCATGTGCTTCGGTGACCGACGACTCAAGGGTGATGGCATCCGCCTCCTCTCAATGGAGAAGGTGACGGAGCGATACCACAACGGTTCGCCAAAGAAATGGAGCACCTCGTGTAGCATTGCATGACGTGGAGTACACATAAATGTTAGGTGATTTTCATGTGGCCGGCATAGGGTATGGTTTATGACAAGATTGCCTTGATATTACAAGAAAGATAAAGGTGACACTAGGTTCCCAACATAATACTGACATTATTTCTAAACCTCACACGGGAACTCCATTTTGATGCATTGATTCATGAAAGACAATAATTGTTTGTAAATGTGTTTTAATGTTACTTGTTTAGTATCAAATATAGACATTTGCATTCAATCGCTTTGCTTTTGAATTAAATTTGAAACTATGTCATTTGATCATGTGCATGTTAAGGTAGCATTCACAAATCAAATATTAGTTTGTTATCATGTACATACCCGAAGATGAGCGAAGATTAAGCTTAATAATGCTGATGGGTCCTAAACGTATCTATAATTTTTGTTTCTTTTGTGCTACAACTATATCATTTTGGGATAGTATTAGAATCTATTTATTATTTCTAAACAACATGCACTACAAAAACAAGTTAGACGCCCTCTACTTTGTTGTTGCAAGTTTACGTGGCTGCTACGGGCTTCTAGCAAGATCCGTTCTTACCTACGCATCAAAACCACAACGATTTTTCGTCAAGTGTGCTATTTTTGTTGGGGAACATAGTAATTTCAAAATATTCCTACGCACACGCAAGATCATGGTGATGCATAGCAACGAGAGGGGAGAGTGTTGTCCACGTACCCTCGTAGATCAAAAGCGGAAGCGTTAGCACAACGCGGTTGATGTAGTCATACGTCTTCACGATCCGACCGATCCAAGTATCGAACGTACGGCACCTCCGAGTTCAGCACACGTTCAGCTCGATGACGTCCCGCGAACTCCGATCCAGCAGAGCTTCATGGGAGAGTTCCGTCAGCACGACGACGTGATGACAGTGATGATTTTTCTACCGACGTAGGGCTTCGCCTAAGCACCGCTACGATATGACCGAGGTGGAATATGGTGGAGGGGGGCACCGCACACGGCTGGGAGAGATCAACAGATCAACTTGTGTGTCTAGAGGTGCCCCTGCCCCGTATATAAAGGAGCAAGGGGGGAGAGGCGACCGGCCAAGGAGGGCGCGCCAAGGGGGGAGTCCTACTCCCACCGGGAGTAGGACTCCTCCTTTCCTTGTTGGAGTAGGAGAAGGGAAGGAAGGGAGAGAGGAGGAGAAGGAAAAAGGGGGGCTCCGCCCCCCCCCCCTTGTCCAATTCGGACTAGAGGGGGAGGGGGGCGCGGCTGCCCTGGCCGCCCCTCCTCTTCTCCCACTAAGGCCCATTAGGCCCAATATACTCCCCGGGGGGTTCCGGTAACCCCCCGGTACTCCGATAAATGTCCGAAACCTCCTGAAACACTTTCGGTGTCCGAACATAGTCATCCAATATATCGATCTTTACGTCTCGACCATTTTGAGACAACTCGTCATGTCCGTGATCATATCCGGGACTCCGAACTACCTTCGGTACATCAAAACACAAAAACTCATAATACCGATCGTCACCGAACTTTAAGCGTGCGGACCCTACGGGTTCGAGAACTATGTAGACATGACCGAGACACGTCTCCGGTCAATAACCAATAGCGGAACCTGGATGCTCATATTGGCTCCCACATATTCTACGAAGATCTTTATCGGTCAAATCGCATAACAACATACGTTGTTCCCTTTGTCATCGGTATGTTACGTGCCCAAGATTCGATCGTCGGTATCTCAATACCTAGCTCAATCTCGTTACCGGCAAGTCTCTTTACTCGTTACATAATGCATCATCCCGCAACTAACTCATTAGTCACATTGCTTCCAAGGCTTATAGTGATGTGCATTACCGAGAGGGCCTAGAGATACCTCTTCGACAATCGGAGTGACAAATCCTAATATCGAAATACGCCAAATCAACAAGTACCTTCGGAGACACCTGTAGAGCACCTTTATGATCACCCAGTTACGTTGTGACGTTTGGTAGCACACAAAGTGTTCCTCCGGTAAACGGGAGTTGCATAATCTCATAGTCATAGGAACATGTATAAGTCATGAAGAAAGCAATAGCAACATACTAAACGATCAAGTGCTAAGCTAACGGAATGGGTCAAGTCAATAACATCATTCTCCTAATGATGTGATCCCGTTAATCAAATGACAACTCATGTCTATGGTTAGGAAATATAACCATCTTTAATTAACGAGCTAGTCAAGTGGAGGCATACTAGTGATACTCTGTTTGTCTATGTATTCACACATGTATTAAGTTTCCAGTTAATACTATTCTAGCATGAATAATAAACATTTATCATGATATGAGGAAATAAATAATAACTTTATTATTGCCTCTAGTTGCCTTTATTATTCTAATATCACTAGAGGCAATAATAAAGTTATTATTTATTTCCTTATATCATGATAAATGTTTATTATTCATGCTAGAATCTTATTAACCGGAAACATGATACATGTGTGAATACATAGACAAACAGAGTGTCACTAGTATGCCTCTACTTGACTAGCTCGTTAATCGAAGATGGTTATGTTTCCTAACCATAGACATGAGTTGTCATTTGATTAACGGGATCACATCATTAGGAGAATGATGTGATTGACTTGACCCATTCCGTTAGCTTAGCACTTGATCGTATAGTATGTTGCTATTGCTTTCTTCATGACTTATACATGTTCCTATGACTATGAGATTATGCAACTCCCGTTTACCGGAGGAACACTTTGTGTGCTACCAAACGTCACGACGTAACTAGGTGATTATAAAGGTGCTCTACAGGTGTCTCCAAAGGTACTTGTTGGGTTGGCGTATTTCGAGATTAGGATTTGTCACTCCGATTGTCGGAGAGGTATCTCTGGGCCCACTCGGTAATGCACATCACTTAAGCCTTGCAAGCAATGTGACTAATGAGTTAGTTGCGGGATGATGTATTACGGAACGAGTTAAGGGACTTGCCGGTAACGAGATTGAGCTAGGTATTGAGATACCCACGATCGAATCTCGGGCAAGTAACATACCAATGACAAAGGGAACAACGTATGTTGTTATGCGGTTTGACCGATAAAGATCTTCGTAGAATATGTGGGAGCCAATATGAGCATCCAGGTTCCACTATTGGTTATTGACCAAAAACGTGTCTCGGTCATGTCTACATAGTTCTCGAACCCGTAGGGTCCGCACGCTTAAAGTTCGATGACGGTTATATTATGAGTTTATGTGTGTTGATGTACCGAAGGTAGTTTGGAGTCCCGGATGTGATCACGGACATGACGAGGAGTCTCGAAATTGTCGAGACATGAAGCTTGATATATTGGACGACTATATTCGGACACCGGAATGGTTTCGGGGGTTATCGGATATATACCGGAGTGCCGGGGGGTTACCGGAACCCCCCCGAAGGTTATTGGGCCTCATGGGCCCAAGTGGTGGAAGAGGAGAGGCGGCCAAGGGGCAGCCCCCCCCAAGTCCGAATTGGACAAGGAGGGGGGCGGCGCCCCCCTTTCCTTTCCCCCACTCTCTCCTTCCCTCTCCTCTCCTACTCCAACATGGAAGGGGGAGTCCTACTCCCGGTGGGAGTAGGACTCCTCATGGGGCGCGCCAAGGGTGGCCGGCCCCCTCCTCCACTCCTTTATATACGGGGAGGGAGGCACCCCCTAGAGACACAACAATTGATCCCTTGGATCTCTTAGCCGTGTGCGGTGCCCCCCTCCACCATAATCCACCTTAGTCATATCGTAGCGGTGCTTAGGCAAAGCCCTACATCGGTAGAACATCATCATCGTCACCATGCCGTCGTGCTGACAGAACTCTCCCTCAAAGCTCGGCTGGATCGGAGTTCGAGGACGTCATCGAGTTGGACGTGTGCCAAACTTGGAGGTGCCGTGCGTTCGGTACTTGGATTGGTCGGATCGTGAAGACCTACGACTACATCAATGGCGTTGTGCTAACGCTTCCGCTTTCGTTCTACGAGGGTACGTGGACAACACTCTCCCCTCTCGTTGCTATGCATCACCATGATCTTGCGTGTGCGTAGGAAAATTTTGAAATTACTACGTTACCCAACAGTGGCATCCGAGCCAGATTTATGCGTAGATGTTATATGCACGAGTAGAACACAAGTGAGTTGTGGGCGATACAAGTCATACTGCTTACCAGCATGTCATACTTTGGTTCGACGGTATCGTTGGATGAAGCGGCCGGACCGACATTACGCGTACGCTTACGCGAGACTGGTTCTACCGACGTGCTTTGCACACAGGTGGCTGGCGGGTGTCAGTTTCTCCAACTTTAGTTGAACCGAGTGTGACTACGCCCGGTCCTTGAGAAGGTTAAAACAACACTAACTTGACGAACTATCGTTGTGGTTTTGATGCGTAGGTAAGAACGGTTCTTGCTCAGCCATAGCAACCACGTAAAACTTGCAACAACAAAGTAGAGGACATCTAACTTGTTTTTGCAGGGCATGTTGTGATGTGATATGGTCAAGGCATGATGCTATAGTTTATTGTATGAGATGATCATGTTTTGTAACCGAGTTATCAGCAACTGGCAGGAGCCATATGGTTGTCGCTTTATTGTATGCAATGCAATCGCCCTGTAATTGCTTTACTTTATCACTAAGCGGTAGCGATAGTCGTAGAAGCAATAGTTGGCGAGACGACAACGGTGCTACGATGGAGATCAAGGCACTACAAAAAAAATACACTTCCGTGATGATACGTGTTTGTCACAGTAGGTCGCGTTTTTTGTCATGCATGTACATCCATGACAAATTTATGACAGAATCAAGATAGTCATACCTGTGCTGTCGTAGAAGTGTTCCATGACATTACCAAAAATTATCATCACGGAAGTGTCCACTTCCATGACGATAAATCGCGCGTCACAGAAGTGCTTTCGTCAAGGGTGACCGACACGTGGCATCCAACGTAACGGAACGCCGTTAAGCTATCGGGTCGGGTTTTGGATCCGATAACCCATTAACAGCCGCGACCAATGGGGATTTTCCACGTGTAAAATCATCATTGGCTGGAGGAAACACGTGTCGGCTCATCGTTGGGACAGATGTCATCCACTCATTGGACAGAAGGCGCCTATGATACGTCGACACGTGGCACGGCCCATCAAGTTTAAATGGGCCGGCCCACCTAAAGGCCCACAAGATTTTGCGGACCATAATGGGCCGGCCCAGCTAAAGGCCCACGAGATTTTGCGGACCATAATGGGCTGGCCCAGCTAAAGGCCCACAAGATTTCGCGGGCCATAATGGGCCGGCCCAGGTAAAGGCCCACAAGATTTTTGTGTGCCATAATGGGCCGGCCCAGGTAAAGGCCCACAAAATTCTTGCGGATCATAATGGGCCGGCCCAGCTAAAGGCCCACAAGATTTCGCCGACACTAATGGGCCGGCCTAGCTATAGGCCCACAAGATTTTGAGGACCCTAGTAGGCCGGCCCATTAACTGGCTGCCATGTTTTGGGCCAAATGTCGGCCCATATTTGATCCGGTCCATTAATGGCCTGCCACGTTCCGGGCCTAATAATGGCCCATATGAGATCCGGCCCGTTAAAAGCCTCCCACGTTCTGGGCCAAATCACGGCCCAGATCAGGTCCGGCCCTTTAAGAGGCTTTGGCCTCAATTATGGCCCATATCAGATTGGGCCCATTAACTGGACGCTATGTTTTTGGGCCCACTTGCTAAAGGCCCATTTAGTAATTCGGCCTGATATTAGTTTCGGCCTGTTAAGGGCCCGTTTAACATTTCGGCCCTATATTAATTTTGGCATGTTAAAAGCCCGTCATATAGTTGGGCCTAACTACGACCCGGTTTGCATCCGGCCTGCTCGCAGCCGATATCTGATTGGGCCAAACAAGGACCGAGACAATTTTGGCATGTTAAAAGCCTGTGATTTGATTCGCACAATCATGGGTCAGGGTCCATTTCGGGCTGCTGCCGGCCCGTGAGCTGTTCGGCACGTTTCAGGCCCAACCTACTTCTCAGCCTCCTAAAAGCCCATTGAGTTTTCTTGCGAAAAGAGGGCCGGGGGTTACTCGGCCTATTAAAGGCCCGAATCTACTAGTGGGCCAGTTTGACGAGGCCCATGATGCGGATCATACATCGTGATTGCATGACGGCCCGATTATGTACCGTAATTTTACGGTTTGGCCGGTTTACTGCGAAGACGGGATATATATATACAGTAAAATAACTGCAGCATCGTGAATAAGAAAAAACCTAGACTATACAATAAAGAAATTACGGCATATTACATCCACTGGGCATCAAAGTTTGCCACTATGATAATAAAGCACAAGCAGACAGCAGATTACATACACTGGGCATCAAAGATCGCCACCAGTGCAAATAAACACGCCGACAAAATAATATACAAAACCGACAGCACTTCAATAGAGTTCAAGAAAGGTTAGCCCTGCTGGCGAGCTGCAGCGCAACCACCTGAGCAAGATGATGAGACTGCGCTTGTTCAACACTTATATCTTCCTCACTCTGAAAGATAAACAAGCAGACAGATGACAGGTTTTGCACATAAAAGTATCAGTGCTGACAATTCATCACATTTCTTACTGACGAATAAGGTGACACAGTTTAAAATTGCATTAACACAATATGGTATTGTTTAGGTCAAGACATGGCAGGAAATGACATTGTGAAGGAGTTGGCAGCTTCATGACACCACTGGATTACAGATCAAGAACTGGATTACGGATGAAGAACAGAAGCATACATGTAGTGCAAAAGAAGATCACTTGCTCTGTATAGTTTAATTTACATGGTATGAAGAAGGAACTTGGTTGTACAACTGAAAACTTAAATTGAGAAGGACAAACTTTTGTTTATGAACTACATAATAAACTTTAAACATGCAATTTGATGCAAACACCAAAAATAAACAGCTGTTGCAGTCATGCCTAACCAAATATACACAACAAAGTTTGAAGGCTTGAGAAGGACAAACTTACATTACTGGTGAAGACAGGCTCTATAAAGCCCTTGTCCATGCTGATGGGGGGCAATTCAAGAAGTTTACCACAGAATCTTCTTCATAAGCATTGCCTTTATTCTACATTTTCTTAAGAGTAAATATAGATGTGATAATATACGAAAAATGGAGAATATTTAAGATAAGATGAAGAGTGATGCTACATAACCAAGTAGCTATGAATGTATGTGCAGCGATACAGGAAAAAGGCACAACCAAGAGCAATGCACAGCTAAACTTCTTCAGTACCAACCTTATGGTAAGAGTAAATATAGATCTGATGTGTACAAAATGGAGGGCAAAGGAAAATAAGCTGCAGAGTGATGGTACATGAACAACTACCTATCAATATAAGTACACTGATAAAGGACAGCATGTACTTACAAGAACAATGCAGAGCTAAAAAATCATTGGCATTGGATATATTCTACACTATACAGATCAGATAATTTGGAGCGAACAATTGATAAGCAAGCTATCATGCATACTGCTGTCACATAATGAACAAGGTATGTATGCAAGTACAGTGATACAGGACAACAGGTACTAACAAGAGCAAAGCAGCGGGCAGCATATTTGCGATATCATGTCGTTCTTTTCAAACCGGAATTCTTCTTCGAGCAGATTTCCTGCAAAAAAGATCCGTAAGGCACATGCGGAAAAGTAGAAGTTCAAATTGTCATTTGATTTCATAGACAGTACCTCATCCTGGGAACGAGACCAGTGCATAACAAGGTTTTTCCATTCAATGTCTTCTAAATTTAGCACAGGAGACTTCACCGGAAATTCGTTTATAGACTTGCCATCAAAGTGTGATTTCCTCAGGTAACACCGATACTGTTGCAATGCTTCCTTGAAAAGCACAAGCAAGCTTTGCTCGTCATGACTATCCAGATTGACCCTCGCCTAGTTACAACAATGTAATGTAAATCATTGATGTGTTCGATCAGCAGAAAACAGGAAAATAATAACCATGAATAATAGCACTTACACGTAAGTTGGACAGGAAGATGTGAAAATGGTGTTTGTCTTCACTATAATCTTCCCATGATGGGAATATATGCATGTAGTCCCTAACAACATTGAAAGCATTGTCTTTTAAACTGGGAATAAATGGAATGGGGTTCCAATCTGCAGGAATTGGCTGTCTCTGCAGTTGGGATAGGTCTTCGGCCGGTGGACTTGCTGTACTTTTTGCTGGAGTGGGATTTTTCCGTGGTACAGCTGGTGCTATGGCAAATGAAATCGGTATACCTTTTGCTGGAGTGCGGGTCCTGTGTGGTGGGGCTAGTGGTGTGGCCAGTAAGTATGGGTACAGTCTGCTGGAGTCGGTCCTACGTTTAGTGTCACTGGTTGTACAGCCAATATAAGTGGGGCGTTGTCTGATTTCTCCGGCACCACCATGTTTTTCAAGGACTTTGCTGGTGCTCCTTCAGGTTCGGCAATCACCCTCTTCCTTTTTGATGTCTGATGCACAAGAACAGCATTTGAGTGGAAAAAAACATGGTATGATGACAGATGGAATATGTATTGATAATGGATGGGCATGGCATCTCGAGTTATATGATGAGTAAACTAAGGAGACGGCGGTGCAACAAAGTAGAAGAAATGCAAGACAACATATGCAAGATACGCGCAATCAATAAAACCTTGCCAAATTAGAACAGGCACCTTGATGGGTGATTAGGACAGGCCATCTGCCTTTGACTCCTCGAGGTTAGAATAGTCATTAGGATGATATTCTGAACAAGAATCAACAGGTGGGGAGCGTATGAGTTTCATTGCTTCCAGAATGGCACTCAATGCCTTGGTGCTAATTTTGTAAGTCATTGCAGTGTTCCACAATATTCTTCTGATGCGCGGATTCTGATATTCACTGTAATTGCGTATAATATCTGAGAACCATGAAAACATAAATAGTTGTGAGATTATCTTTGTAATGCAGATGATATTCTAATATAGGGGCGCCCCTGTAAACACTTGTGTGCTATCACTATATTCTGATGAGAGAGCTCATGTGTGCTGTAATATGGTGCGTGCATTTATATAATCTGGCACAAGTACACACAAAAATAGGCTCCAGAAGTAAGGATAGCTGGCAGATGATAGGTTCGTAATATACTGTATAGAGAGTTTATTGCCAAACCATGATAACAAGAGCACACAACAACTAGGCAGATCATAGTGTACATAACAGGGGTACACCATAACCACGATATATAAATCGGGAAAGTGGAACTGGCTTGAAAATACATTGTATTGCCGCTAGTAATTGAAAGCCTATCGATCACGTACAGGCCAGCTCTATCAGCTATTGACTGCAGATGTCCCTGCGCCCCTTCCTGATAAGGAACATACTGTACGCACTAAATACAGAATAAACAAAGAGGAACATGTTAAAGAACAGAAGAGGAAGCATATTCTTGAGGTTCCGCTTCATTGCATACAATGTTGGTTGCCCACTCATGATGAATCACAGCGCCCAAAGAAATGCAATTCCATGTTGTCTCTCTATATGTGGCAATTTTGAACAAGAGTCATTAGGATCATATTCTGAACAAGAATCAACAGGTGGGGAGCGTATGAGTTTCATTGCATCCAGAATGGCACTCAATGCCTTGGTGCCAATTTTGTAAGTCATTGCAGTGTTTAGCTTCAAGAGTGGACTGCTGCTAGTGCGACACAAAGCAGCTACACAGATCATAGTGTAGATATAACGGGGAAAACTGTAAGCATCAGAGTAAAATCAGCAAAGTGGAACTTGCTGGAATATATGTGCTAGTATTGCCGGTATGGCTAGAAAGGCTTCGGATACCAGCTCTCTTCAAGTGAAGGTGCGGTACTGTTAATATCAGTGTTACTCTCAAAGGCGACACAGCTCCCCGCATTTCCTTGCTATTCTTATAGGATTCAAGTGGGCAGGTGACTACAAATCATATTCCTATGTTTACAAGATCCTACGAATCAAAGAGGCTCAAAGTGTCCATCACAACCGACCGTATAGACCTCTACACTGCAAAAGTCCCTGCTCATCTTCAGTACAAGGAACATACTGTACCACTATCATACTCCCTCCGTTCCAAAATATAAGTCTTGGTAGAGATTTCCACTATGGATCACATACAGATGTATCCAGATACATTTTAGAGTGTAGATTCACTCATTTTGCTCCATATGTAGTACATGGTGGAATCTATACAAAGACTTGTATTTAGGAACGGAGAGAGTACATATTAAAGAAGAACGGAAGAGGAACATGGTAAAGAAGAGCAAGCAGATTTTGGATAATAAAATGTTGGTTGCGCAGTGCCCTCACATGATGAACCAGAGCGCATTAAGAATGCAACTCCCAGCTGTCTCTCGACCATTTCAGGCGGTTGGATGAAGATCCTACGTCTCCTAACCCATCTTCTTCCCCGTCTCTGATTCTTCCCATACAGAACACCGCACGGGCTGCCGGCCGGACCACCGGCCCCCGCTGCCTGTGTTCCTCCGCCACCCCCACCCCCGCCCCAACCCCCACTCGCGTCGAGTTTTCTTCGTTTGGCGAGGCCCCACAACCACCCGAGCCCCTTCGTTCGCACCGGCGAACTCCGGCGAGCTCTAAAAAATTGACTGACCCAATTTTGAAATTTAGTCTACTGTGATTTAACTAGTGTGGAATATAAAAGGGGAAAACCATAAGCATTGGGAGTATAGTGTTGAGCGTGCCATGGCGGATCTAAAGGTGCAAACCGGACAAAGGCAACTTCGCAACCAAGACAAGAAATCAGAGTAAAGTAGTGGCGATTTATTTTCTTGCTGCGATAAATAAGTTGAGCAGATACGAAAGAGTACCGCCTCTAGTCCAACGCCGTGTACGCATCTGCTGAGAATTTGATGGTGCTGCGATAGCGATGGCTATCGGCGGTGTGGAAGCAGATCTAGGAGGGTAGACGGTGGTGGTGGGGCGCGGTGGACGAGACGGTCGTAGGAGCGGCGCTGGCAAGGTGGACGACGGCGGGGATGAAGCGAGAGGACGGGATGCAAGGATCCCGGTCCGAAGCCGTGGATGAGAGAGGTCGATCTCTTGTAATGGACGGCGGCGTCGGGGTATCAGCTCCGCCATGGTGGAGGAGGACGGCGGTGGATGGGGTGGCGGACGGCGGCGGACGGAGGAGGGTGGGGTGGAGAGGGTGTTTTGGCGCCCACGGAGTACGAATGGGGAAAAGGGAGGTAGAGAGGAAGGGGGGAACCATGTATTCAGGGCGCGCTTGTCTCAAATGCGAGGAAATTTACAAACTTAGCCCCCGTTTCAAATTTCTACTACATCACAGCAACATTAGTCGGTTGGGAATAGGACGGTAATCTCGCATACACCGAATATTTGCCGACGAGAGTTTGTTTTTGGCGCCCACCGTGTATGAATATGAATCGGGGAGGGAGTCGATTTCGGCCGAGGACACACTGTGTTTTGGCGCCCACCGTGTATGAATCCGGTTGAGAGGCGGTTACGTCACGTTTGGGTGAAATTACAAACCTACCCCTATCGAAACCTATAGAAATCCAGCAGATAGGCTTTGCCTGGCAGGGATAGGCAGTAGTGATTTCCATCTCGCACATTTTGGTTTCGGACGGTTACTGCGACTTTCCCCGCTTCGTTCAAATTTTGCAGAGTGCACGTTTACCGTGCCAACTCAATTCGAATCCCGTTTGTATTCTATTTTTTCGGGCGGGATCCATTTTCAATTGGGATTATATTCTATATACATCATTTTTTATATATACTTTCAAAAGCACAACACCATTTATACATAAATATGGTTTACAAATGGAATGATCTCAGATTCATAAGGTTGTATCCATCAATTCGGATTTTCAAATATTTGAAACCACTTTATGTTGAAATCCAATGTATGCATTCCTCGCTAACTGTCTCCAATTAATGTGTGTTTCATGCGGGTTTTTTTTACTTCTCAAACATGTATAATGTGTTTCACACACGCAACATATAGTGTAATCCCGTTTAGACATTAATTGCATATAAACCATGCATTGTTTGTAATTGAAGATCTATGGATCACCAATATTGATAAACTATATAACATTACACGTGTGCCCAAATTCAAATGAATATGCATGTTTGATACACCAATTTGCGTTATGATATTATCGATGTCGTGATCTCCAGTTTAAATATTTGAATCCCCTTTAATCCAGATATTCGTCTCATATAGCTATCACTCATGCTTATATAGGACTATCTCTCTGGACCTATACGCGTTCATCGTCTCTCAGGTATCTCTCGTGCTACCTGTATGTCGACAATGATCTTTTATCTTCGTAACACACTGACGGTACTCTCTCCCTCGACCTTCATCACTCTATCTCTCTCTAAGTATATCTCGCTCCCTGCTATGTGTCTCTAATTATGATTCTCCATGTGGAATCTCTTTCTCTCACACAAACACAAAACTTTGTCTCCCGGGGTCTCATTTCTCTCTACTATTCCCATGTGTGCCACTCGCACACCCCTCATACAGAGATGTCTTTCGCTCCTTAGATATGAGAACCTACGACTCTTCCTCTTCAATGTCTCTTTCTCACACACAAACACAAACTCTGTCTCCCAGGGTCTCATATTTCTCCATTGTTCTCTTGTATGTCGCTCACACACACCCTCTCTCCCTAGAGATATCTTGCGTTCCCTCGTATGTCTCTCTAGCTATCACTCTCGTTGTGAAATATCTTTCTCTCTCGCAGACACAAAACTCCGTCTCTCTGGATCTCATTTCTCTCTGATATCTGTTTGTATGTGACTCACATGCACCCCCTCTCTATCTCTCTCACACCCACACACATAACCCAGCCTTCTGATCCACTCGACTCCTATCTCTAACGCACACTAGCTAGCATCTTTATCTTTCTATTTATCTGTTTCTCCATCAACCTTCTTTCTCGCCCTCACTCTTGATTCCTATCACGCACACTACATATGTTTCTCTCTACATGCAGTCAAGTGCCCTCTCACACACATATATAACTTCACCCTTTGAACCACCCGACGGTCATCTCCAACACCCAAACTAGCGGATGTCCCTCTAGCTAGCATCTCCATCTCTGTATCTATCTGTAGTTTCTCCGTCAACATTTCTTTCTCGCACGGAGTCTTGCTTCCTATCACCCACACTATATATGTCTCTCCATACATATGCATTTATAGGTTGGTCTATTTTGCACAATCGTTGCGCCTCACTCCCTCTGCTCGCCATAGATGCATGCTCCAGCCCACGCCACTATCTCTTAAAGAAAAAAACACATGCTCAATTGTCGGGCCTTCTTCCCTGCATTCTCACATGCATGCATATTGTCATACCGATCCGTCTCTCCCATGTCGTTGATCTTATGACTTATGTCTTCTTTCTTTTATCTCGATCATGCGCGCGCGCACACACACACATCCCACGTATACATGTATACCTCTCACACATGCACGTTCAAGGTCTCTATGTCTCCATACGTAGTTAATTACCCTCAATACTAACGCCACATCGAATCGTTCTCCTCTTTTGTGCACATAACTTCCGCCTGGATGGGTAAAACACACATTCACACTTAACAATCTCCTTCTAGCTACGCCCCCCCCCCCCCGCCTCTCACTCTTCCCCTATATCCCCGAAACCAATAAGACCATCCCTTTGTTTAATTCCCTATATAGTAGTCTTCCTTGGTGTCTCTCGAACAAACACGTTCTCTCGATGTCGACTCCTCTCACGCGCACACACCTTCTCTTCCCTCTCTACGGGCATTTTCTCTCTCGCACCCCATCATTGGTGGCCTCTGCCATACACATCACCTCTCTATGATGAAGCCATGCACACTTAAATTACATCCGCCACAGAGGAGCCCGCGACACACACACACGCACACACACACGCACGCACGCACCCCCCCCACACACACACTAAGACTCCATCTCTCTCTCTCACACACACGCACGCACGCACACCCCCCCCCCCACACACACACACTAAGACTCCATCTCTCTCTCACACACACACACAAACTAAGACTCCATCTCTCTCTCTCTCACACACACACACACACCCCGCACACACACTAAGACTCCATCTCACACACACATGCTCTAGGCGGAGCATTTGTTCCTACCACCCTTCATCCAACCTTACCCGTATGATAAACAATCACCTTTATTTACTTGCATAACATGGACAAATTCCACTTTACTTTAGTAGTCAGCAAACTTATCATCTATACCCTTATAAAAAACGAGTTGGCGGTGATGGTGTGCCTGCCATCTTGTAATACAGACCGTATGATCTATATCTGAGGATAGAAAGCAAACTATGATAATTTTATGAAAGATACCCGCACCTCTCTCCACATCATTATCTCCCGCAACCTCATTGCTCAGCAATTAAAAAAGGAATAAGTCTCTGGAACAATCTAGCATGCATGGTGGCCGCTGCCGCCTGCCGGCGCCGTCCATCCCCATGCCTCCGCCCATTCCGACCACCAGTCACCACCATGATCCACTCCTCCTCGCCTTATCTCTCATCTTTCATTTTTTCGATGACATTCTCGAGATACCAGTTTTCCGATAAAATTCTCGAGATATCATTAGTTTTTACACATGGGATTACTCCTGCATGGGTCAATCACAACAGGTGTTCTATAAAAAAATGCATATTGATGTTCCGTGCAATGCACGAGAATCTTGCTTGTAATTATATAACACAAATCACGAGCAGGAAGTGACATTTTTTTGACACAACCACGTTAACATGGCCACGTAAATCACTAGCTAAAGTAAATACCATTATACTTATATCCCGATGCAAAATGTTGAGTACATGTCCGAAGAGTAGAGTCGCACACACGCACTCTGTCTCTCAGAATCTCTCTCACACACACACCAGTTACGTGACGCCCACTTAAGCAGACACGTATGTTACAATTTGTGCACCCGCGGGTACACGTGATGCTGCGCATTTATTTAAGCCGGAAGGCGAACCCAAACAGTAGCTGCATTCATTCCCCTCCCGCCACCTCTTCTCTGGTCACCGTCGCCCGGTAGCCATGGGCCGGCCGAAGGTAACAACATACGCCATACTCCCGCCGGAGCGGCGCTTTAATATGGAAATTTTAGTGGTCATGCATGCATCTTTTTGTGCTAGCACTCCTATATAAGGGTTGACCGGTCGCTTCCCGCAGACGTGCGCGGGCGGTGGAAGAGGAAGGAGAAGGGAAGCGGGCTGTGGAGTAACATTTTTTACCACAATTTCTTAGGAAACTGAGTGCAATAATTGAGTAGTTTTGCAAACTACCAGTACTACACCTGAAACGGTTCAAAACCTATACTCCCTTGCCAGCGCGCGCTTCCCGCGTGAAACGGTCAGCGTCGCCTTGGAGCGTCAGTGCCGCATTAATGCCCGGCCAGAGCGGAGGCGACCTCTCACTGGCGTCGGCTTTGAAGTGGCGCGACGGCCGAGAGAGCGCCGCTTCCCGGTGCACGCGACTGCTCCGCGTCGAGACTGGCCATAGGCCCTGTTTGGATCCATGGGTTAGAGTTAGTTTGAGCTAGTTGGGGCTCAAATAGCCCTAAAGTATCCAAGCATGAGGGTTTAAATTGGAGCAAGTTGCACCGAACCCACCCAAGAGGTGCTAACTGGAGATAGTTCTCATTGGGACCACTAAAAATCACTTTTCTCTCTCCATGAAGTGCATTTATTGTCAATCTAACCCTGTCACCCAAACACCTCTTTGGCTACAGTTAGTTCAGGGTTAGTCATGAGTTAGTCTAACCTCTAGCTAAGTTAGAGTATCAAACAGGAGCAGTATAGGACATGCAAGTTGCTCAAAGCATACAGGCAAATTCGTATGTGAAAGGATTTTTTTTCTTTTTTAAAAGGAACGTGAAAGGAATTTTTTAGAATGCTCTTGGCATGTCGCTAACATGTGATAGTTAACCGACCTCAATAGATGGCAGAAACGCCAGCCCGCCGCACTTTGATAGAGACGAGGAGGGAGAAGCGATACAGGCTGCTGGATTACTAGAGATAGGTGTCGCACAGAAGCCAAGAAATATGGTGATAACGTGGGTTAGCCATGTACTAGTATGATGTAACTACACTGGGCTGCCGTGTTTCGTACTCTTCCAGTCCACTGTGGAGATGATTGGTTAATTTTATATCACTGAATAATATTAAATATTATGAGTGCAGACGCTCCACCACGAGGTTCCTTGCTCCTTCTCGGTCGTCCGGAATCTATGTTCTTCCACTCTATTTTTTTTACGTGAGCTTTGTTCATCCTTTTGCCAACACGCGAGACATCTAGCATCAAGGTGCACGTGTTATGCAAGGATCGTTCCATCTATATGAAGAACACGTGGGACTGGAACTACGAGACGGACATGTACCCAGGAGTGGACGTACGAACCTGAGTAATGTACCGCAGTAAGTGAAGTAGAAAGGCACAAATGGTATGAACATGTGTGGCATATGGGGTGTGTTTGGTTGCGTTCTCGTCTCAGCATAGTTGTTCCCTCTTCATGCATGCTCAACTCAACACCCCTCTTCATGCATGCTCTCTTCATGCATGCTTCTAGTGTATTTGTGCTAAACTAGTGTGGACTCATGCACCCTCCATACACTCTACCAAACACCCAAAAGTAGGTCGAGAAGGGAACTCTTGGGCGGCATTTGTCTCTTACTACGTACTACCACTAAATGTTGTACGTGCAATGCACGGTGATGTTATGGAGTACGTGCCTAAGTACTCTACTACTACTATATTAGTTGGAGGCACATATTAACTTTTATATTTGTTTACGTGTATGCCCCGAGACCTTCCAACTAGACGTGTCTTTCTCTCCAGGTCGCACTTTGTATCGTTCATACCACTAAGTACTACTACGTGTGGTCTCCGACCCAGAAGTGGAAGAAGTGGAGACGCTCTACCACGCTGTTTTTTTACGCTGGGCTCTACCACGCTGTTCATGTCCCACTCCTTTCGCTGATGTGTGGGACATCCAGCACGTGCCGTGTTTGGCACCCTTCGTTGTAAGAGTTGAAACGCTAGCATTCATCAGAAATAAAAAATAATTATAAATTGGCAGTGATACTTTTTTTTTGCGAACCAATCAGCAGTGATACTATACCACGCGGTTTCCTTGCTCCTCGATATCGGAAAGAATACTTCCGTTCGCCAACATGTGGGACGTCGACCATCCTGGTCCACTTGCCATGCACGCAGAACTCCAAGGGAGAGTCACCCAGGTCGTCGCGCCGCAGTAACAATGACTAATGAGCCGTCAAATCACAGGCCCACTTCCCACTTTGAAGTTGCTCGGACGAAGGAACCATCATGACTTCGTTGAATTCCGCTTCTTGAAGAAAACTACTGTACCAACAGTACTGCTAGCTACAGTAGTTACTCCAACAGAGGCCTCCTTTCGTTCATAGGATAGGAATATGAAAATCACAGGAAGTGAGATGACATGCATCTCAATTCCTATAGAGAAAGAGATGCCATTTGATGCTTAGGATAGGAATTTTTCCATTTAGTCTAGGCTAATGTACTGGTAATTTGCTCTAAAAACTACAGTAGTAACTAGTAGTATTGGTCAGACACAGACACACACACTAACTACTAGTACTACTACTTCTCACATGCTGGCCAGACGCCGTCGTTCTCCTTCCCGGCTTTGTCAGCGACACCCCACCGTGCTTGGATCTCCGCCGGCCTCTCCGCAGCAGCGCGTGCGTCCTTTTCTTTCTTGCGACGGCGGGCCTCTCTTTTCTTGAGTGCTTTCTGACTTTTCCGCTCCCTCTGTGCGGCTTTGGCCGCCTCTTGCTCCACCGCCTATTCGGCCTTGGCATCTTCAAATTCCTCCCACATAGTTGTGAGGTCGCGAGCGGCGATGAACTCAACACGGCGGGATGCCATCGCTTCCCTACCATTTTGTGTGTGGTCGTGGGCGGCGAGGAACTCGGCGCGGCGGGATGCCATCGCTTCCTTACCGGTTAGTGTGCGGCGTGGTGGCATGAACGACGCTTGGTGAGAGCTCTGGGGTGGAGTGGCCGGACAACCGTATAGTGCATTGGTTTGTCAAGAGCTCAAGGACAGAAGACGAAGCAAATTTGGATTCCCCTTCAATCCTGGTCATTTATTACCGAGTAAAATGCATTGGCGGGCGTCGGCTGAGAAGAGAGAAACGGGGGAGGGAGAAGAGATCGCCCGCCCGCCGCGCACGAACTCCAAGAAATATATGGTGATAATGTGAGGTGAGCCATGCTGGAGTCCGGACCGCTTCCGGAGCCCGCTCTCACCGCCCTGGCCCCTCAAGACGCCAGCTGCCCGCCGCATGCATGCATAGCAAGTAGTACTCCTTATGTGGAGGAGAGAGAGGCATTGACAAAGTCAAGGAGTGGGCTCTGCAAGAGCCCGTCTCTACACGTGCTCCTAGGTATAAAAATAATAATTCTAAAAAAAGGCATAAAAACAATTGTGTCTTAAAAAAGAAAGGTAAAAAACATTTGAGAGGAAATAGATAGAGAGAAAGTGAGAAAAAGCTGTAACCTGGGCATTGCATGAGGAAGGAGGGAGTGGTGCACATGCCAAGTTCACTGGGCTGCCGTGTTTCACACTCCTCCGTCATAACAGTGGAGACAATAGCTTTCATCAAAAATAAACAATGAATACTCGTTGCTCATCCTCTATATCGGAAAGAATACTTTCATTCGCCGACATGTGGGACGTCGACCATCCTGGTCCACCTGCCATGCACAAAATTATCCTGGTCTACCCCGGTCGTATCGCAGGCCCAACCTTTCCCACTGTAAGTTGTTCGGACGAAGGAACCATCATAACTTCATTGAATTCCGCTTCTTCAATAAAACTTACTGTACCCGCAATACTGCTACCACACGCGAAGACTGGACGGCACTGTACCACGTCATATCACTGAAACCCACTAGGCCAAACTAGCCCGCCTAGGTCATCTATTTTGGAATAGAGGGAGTACATCTCTGCACTGCTATGATTTTGTGTTGCACGTTCTCTGTACTTTTGCTATGATTTTCCTACCCTATGAACCAAATGAGGCCTGAATGTATGTCGACTATTGTCTGATCGATCGCTAAGCCTACAATTTTAGGAGTTAGGGCTATTGGTCGATCGACGAGGGATAAGTATAAGCGTACCACGAGCTCATCAGCCCCAACGTTTCTCTTCGGTGAGTGTTTTGCAAGTACTATAGCTCGCACAGTAGCTAGCCTACTAACACCAAGAATCATCAAACAAGCCCAGCTGATATGATAAACAATTCAAACTTACATCTAAGCATGCCATATATTACATCAAAAGCTGGTGAGGATACATCTGTTTCTATAACTCGGAGAGGGTTCGCATGATTCACTATCAAACAAAAATTAATGCATGAGTTTAATTAGGGTAGTTTTGTAAAGTATGAGATACATTCCTCCAATCGCAAAATGCCTTGGTTCATGAGATTTGAGATTTGAGCCCTATAAACCGGAAGGGAGGGAGTACTGCACACGGTGTAGTCTAGTCACTTGTTGAAATCTCTATAAAGGCAAATACTCCTTTCCGGTTTACAGGGCTATACTACTCCCTCCGTCTAGGTGTGTAAGTCATCTTACGAAAACCAAATAGTCCCAAAACACTTAGGCGTGGTGCATTAACTTCTACCTTGTTTCTTGTTTCTTGACATATCAACCAATAAGAGATGAGAGGTGTGCATGCTTTTAATGACTTGCAATGGCTAGTTCATTGCATGCAATGCTATTAATTAGCAAATAAACATTGGTGACCCCAGGAGGAAACGGTGCTAAGCGCGTGGACCTATGCAGAATGAGTATCAACCAATGGATAATGGAGTTTAATTGTTAAACAATAGCAATTTTGTCTCATGCAAGAGCCTGGCTAGTACTCCAAGGAACCGCACCACGCGAGCGTTCGCAACTGCCACGTTCGGGTTGCGCTTGGCTCTTCGCCTCTTCGAGAAGACGAACAATGATGTTACTCCTACTTCTACAGTATCGAATCCACTGCTGCATGTCCGTCCACCTCGTGCGGGAGGGATAGCGTGTAGCGTAAGTTTCTACTTACTGCTCCTGCCTTTGCGTCTATGACAGGTGGGCCCAACAGGTGGTTGGCCCTCCTGTCATGCAGACAAAGGCAGGTGCAGTTAAGGCACCGGAGCTCAGTCCGCGAGGGAGAGGGCGTTGTAGTAATCAAATTTCTCGGTCTTGTACGAGTTGACGCGACACATCAAAGCACTGCACTCGATATAAGTCTTTTTACACATTTAAAATGGGCTATTTCGTATGTAGGAGTAGACATATTCTGCTTCGTATGTAGTCACTTGTTGCAATCTCTAAAAAGACTTATATTTGGAAACGAAGGGAGTACAACGCATGCATGCATGCCGTGACTTTCCTTTTGATACTTGCATGTGTTGATTTGATGCACCTTGCCAAATTTTGACTATAAATTTAACTAACCAATTTTTCATGCATGTCACAAAAAATTACGGGGCTGTTTGGATTTTGACTATGTTTGTCTTATGTTGCCACATTATTTTTCCCACACTTGCCACACTTGCCTAACTTGAGTTGCTCAAATTGTTAGACACACTTTGGCTTGCCTAAGGGAATCTTGCCACAATTTTTGTGTCTATGACATGTGGGGTTCACTGCTAATAAAAAAAATCTTGTCTTAGGTGTGGCTTATAAAAAAGACTTATATTTAGGAACGGAGGGAGTAGAAAATATAAATAATAATGCATGTTGGGGCAACCCACGTTTTCGCTAATTTTAGCCGTGGGCTTGTTCACAATTTACGATGGGTTGGTTGTTCATTTAATGGAGGGACTTGTAGTACCAGACTTGAACGATACAAAGTGCGACCTGGCACACCGTAACACCACTTGGAACAAGCGGGTAGCTATCTCAAAAAACAATCAACAACTAAAAAAACGCGACCTGGCATGTAGTAGTACACAATTTTAAACGATTGTTTTGATGGAGTGAAAAAGGAAAACTACCCCACTACGTATATATAGGCCGGAGCCTCCGCGCTTGCTTGCTAGGGTTGCTCTATTCACACACTCTCATCCTCTCCAGATCTAAACAAGATAGGGGTAGTAACACTGTCTTTCTCCCTTCAAAAAACACTGGCTTTCTATCCTCACCGCTGGTTACAGATCCGGACGTATCCCCCTCCGCCGGTGAAGGGGAGGAGGGGCAGCGTTTAGGCCGTCGTCGACGGCGAGGGAGGAGACCCACTGCAGGCCGCACCATTATCTCTGGCCGTGCGCCGGCGCGGGAGGTCCTCCGATCCCTTCGTCGTTGCCTGTGGGCGGATCCAGCCTCCCGCCGCCCACCTATCCACATCCCGACGACCTTCAGGTATATCTTCGTTCGAAACCGCCTTAGCTCTACTTCCCCAGCTCACTACGTCGCTGCATGTGCATCATTTTCTACCTCTCAGCCCCTCTCGATCGGATGGTGCAACGTCACATATTTTTTTTCTTCTATTGTTAGAGGTAAAGCTACTTCATGGAGTCGAATCTTGTACTCCCTCCGTCCGAAAATACTTGTCATTGAAATGGATGTATCTAGATGTATTTTAGTTCTAGACACATCCATTTTGATGACAAGTAATTCCGGACGGAGGGAGTACTTGGTTCAAACAAGAAATAAAGTGGGGGTGGGGGAATTTAGTATGTACTCCCTCCGTTCAGAATTACTTGTCTCATAAATAGATGTATCTAGAACTAAAATACATCTAGATACATCCATTTATGCGACAAGTAATTCCGAACGGAGGGAGTACATCGGACTTGGTACAAACAGGAAGGAAAGGGAGTGAAAGTAGTACAGATTGGTCATCCAACCGGTCTCTTGGTCGAAAAGGGAAATATAGGGGTAACGTTGTACACAGTGGTATGACCAGGACTAGATTTGCTATCCACACATAGGAGTAGGTGGCTAGAGTGAACAAAAATGGGACCAACCCAGATATGTTTCTTGGATGTTTGTTTCTCGGGGCAACAAACTATGAATCACCACTTTATGCCCCTGTTTACGTACATGGTGCTGGACTGCTGGTGCACCCACTGTCCCATGCCCTTATACCAAATATTTAGGCTCCATTCGGAATAAAGGGGCAGAAAACATAGGTCTTGATGAAAATAGAGGAATAGGAAAGGAATGTAGGTATAAAACTATGGAACAGCGAACCGGAGGAAACTCTCAAGAGAATGTGTTCGGATGGACTACGAAATGTACAGATTTGTTTTTTTAGAGTAGCATGCTTGGCAGTATGAGATGCTATTTGTTTATTCAGCTGCACAGTGACTACTCTTGTCCTCACCTCACGTACCACACATAGGTTGATTTTTTTATTCCGGCAACACAGCACAGCAACCTGTCTAACGCATGGCAGCGAGCGCCTGCCTCGGGCTTTCGCCCAAAAAATGAGCAGCGCGTGGATGTTTCTAATCCTATGGAATCAGTACTACCAGACCAGCTTTCCTATGAAACACTATTCACCTTTCCCGTGTTCCGAACGATTGGAAGGGAAAGAATACCGTAGGAATTGTGTTCCTACGAAAATCCTACACCAAACCTGTGAACCGAACGCAGCCTTAGCTGTTCTTAATCTAATGTCCCTGGTAAAAATGAAGACATGCCACTGTTATAAGCCATGACAAGTTTAGCCAAATGTTTTTGCTTGTAATTGTTTGAGACTCTGACTGTTTCCTCTGTGCCTTTTTGTGCAAACAGGATATCCAATTCACCTGGTTGCTGTTGTGACCTTTTGGTGCACTACACAAAACTCTTCTTAAAAGAAGTGACTTTTGTGCTGTTTAACTGGAATGTCAGAATGGAACAGTTGGTTCATTTTGGTGGAACTGCACAAATGGAGATCTGTGTTCCAATCCTCATCATCCATATTGGCGCCATAACCTTCCTTTAGGTAAGAATGATATTTAATGCATGTGTTCATCTCTATTTTCCGACTGCCATGAGAAAATAATGTTGTTTTTTACTAGTACACTTGTACTCCCTCACTGACAAAACCAATTATGAATTAGAAGGCCAATCATGTACTTGGTTTCACCAACTGGTGAGGAGAAAGAGAAACAGAGTATGAAGAGGAAGAAGAATAAACAGTGCCAAGGCGATCTTGCTGAAGCCAGAGGCCTCAGTCGAGGCCATTCAAGGGCTCCGGCAACGACTACCTTACATGTGAGACGATCCTCCAGGGAGCCCTTCCACTTCTGCTGTCTCACTTAATTAATTAGGAGTACTTAAGTACCACTAATTTATTACTACCTAATTTTCCTGTTGGAGTTAAACAAATCTTTAGTAGGACCCTATGTTGAATCATGTACGTGTGTATGTTTGTCTATGGAGGTGAATCATGTGGTGGAGCAGGGAGGGAATATTATTAGTGTCATGACATAATAGTGCTATTGTTTTGCATGTCAATTTATTGCCATTGGTTCAATGAGGCAATGTTTTGCGTATTGTCCATCATGAATTTGATGCTACTGTTTGAGTAATATGCTAATGTCTTCCTATCCTTTCTCACTAAGGTAATGAAGGTTTCACCTTGTTCCTACTTGTGCAAACAGGGATCATGTTGTGCCAATCATACATTTTAGTGGAACTACACAAGACAATACAATGAACTATATCCCAGCCAGTGCTTTAACTCTGCTGGAAGTTCTTGATAATCTTTCGATATAATCTCAGCACTGGTAAACAAGAGTGATTTCAACCATACATTTGAAGTGCACAAAAATATATACTATTGTGTGATTCCAGTGAGTGCTTTATCATCTCTTATGGGACTACATGAATAAGCTTTTTTTCTCAGGTTGGTACGGGCCTAAGGCCTTCATCCATATTAGTTTGCTGTCATCTCTATTTGTATCGTGCTACTGTCATGAGAAACTCCTTTATGTTTGCACGTTAAAGTTTTGCAACCTATGATAAATGGCAATGCTTTGAGTGTTGAGTTGAGCTAATTGGCATTGATTAAATAAACTAATACCTCTCTTTAAGCAAGACTACTATGTTGCTAACTTTACCCATTAAGATAATGAGGGTGCTTCTATTTGTTAGTGTATGTTTCATCAACTAGTCCCACTATTACAGTAATCTCACTCTCTCAATATATGTGCCAACAGGGATGCTCGATTTTGGTGGAACTGCACAAAAACTTTGGGTGCTTCATTGCCTCGACAGCTTCCGTCCTTTCCTGTCAGTCGCTAATCTCCGCTTGCTTTCTTCCTTTGCTGTCAGTCACTTGGCTTATCTCGGCTTCCAGTCAAAGGAAATAGTAATTGATATGCTACCTCACACAGGTTGGTACTGGTCTTTATCCTGATTATTGTGCCTATCATATGTATTGGTAATTTGGTATTGTGCTACTGTTTGCCGATTTCATAAAGGAGTAAGTTGGAGCCTGAACTCGCAGGCAAATCATTACATTGGGTGATTTCAGTAGAACTGCACAAAATGATCAGATGGACAGGTACTTATGCTGCTGCTATGTACTCCAAAGTTCACTCAGACAAGCATCGATGTTGACAAGAAGTGCCTATATTCATTCGAGTATCAACCGGCGTCAACCAATTGTCAAACTCCAAGTATTAGGAGAGTGAACGCCAAAAATATTGCTTGGTGCATAGCCCAGAAAAACGCAGTCCAGTCTTTGGTCCCAACTTGTGCCTTTTGGTTATCGGCACATATGGTAGCGAACTATATGGCATGGAGTCTAAAGATTCCAGACAAGTTGGTTGACGCGTATATTCATCTGGCACTTAATCAGTCTGCACGCCAAGGATGCTCCATTTCAGTTGAACTGCACAAAAAATTTGGGTGGTTCATTTTCTCAACCGCCTCCTTTCTCGTCTGCAATGTAGAATTTTGGCGAGATACATGACCAAGATGAGCCAGTAAACTAGTTGGATGAAAGTAGTGGCCAAGCTGCTCAAACCTCCCTCGGCATGAGGCCACTATTTGAGGATAAACCTACAAGCAAAGTTCAGATTGTCTGTGCTGCCTCTTATGTACTCGAAAATTTACTCGTACAAGAACTAATTTTAGCAAGAAGTACCTCCAATTGAACACCATTTACCAGTCTGTACCCTAGGTAATTAAAGTTCGTCCATGGATCATATTGGCTGTGATCTCAATCATTTGGATGCATAAACATACTGAACATGTGTATATCTGAATCTTTTTGTGAATTATGTATGAATATTGTCGTGTGATCTATCAATCATTTGGATGCATAGATATGTTGTGCTTGTGTATATATGAATCTTTTGAGTTGTTGATAGTGAATGTTGGCTATGAATATGAACGTGTCCTGTGAACCTGAGTTTGATATGAATGTTTACCTTTTCTGTTGCATTTGTGTGTGAACTTGTTAGTATGCCTACTGTGGGGTATAAAACGCGGGTCTCTTATAAAAGTAATGCTGTGTCCAATTTATGTTTTCCCTTCTAACCACATTATACATATTTATATTATTACTATTATCGTATATTTTATAGAGACTTATATATACATTATAAAAACATCCCACGTGTTATTAACTTATAAAAGTAAATGTTTAACGGAAGTTGGCAAGGAAAATCCTGGTTGTTTTTGACTCACAAGCAAGGAAAATCCTGGTGATTGCGTACAAAAGCTTGCGAAGATTTTAAGGACCAATTTAATAATAACGCGCTCATTATTATTTTGAGCAATAACTCGCTAATTTCTTAATTATATATATAAAAAATGTGCCTCTCCCGTTTATTCTTTGATATTAATTGCTCCTTCTAACATAAAATTATATATATAACGAGCCCACCTAATACGTGTATTTCAAGGAAGTGCAAATGGGCTGGGTTTTCTTAGAAAATATAAATGGGCCTGATTGATGCGAAATTATTTGTTCACCCAGCCCAGCAAATGGACTGTACATTCTAGAAAACATGGGTTAAATATATGCCACATTTTTGCAGGCTGACATGTGGGCCAATAGGTCGAAGCCTACGCAGGGCGTTGTCAACTTGGTCAACAAATGATTGTGTCATCCACAGCCATTGGATTTATATCCAACAGTCGGCATGCACCTTCAATCTCTCGTCTTCTTCCTCCAGCGTCGTCGGGACCGCCTGGTCCGGCCTCCGGCGGCTAGCGGCTCTGCTTAGCACGCATCGCTGCGAAGCGCTACCCCACCGCCGGCCAGGCTATCCCTCCACCCCTCGACACCTCCTGTTATTCTCCATAGACTACAGCCCCACGCCGCAACAGAACCAGTTATAACCCTTCTCCTCCTCTCAATTTGCGACTCCACTGCCGCGTTTTCCCATCTCCGAGTCGTTCCCGTCCGGGGCCTCGCCATCGTCCAGCGCCTCGCTGTGTTCGGTGCGGCGTGGTCAACAAACGAGAGTCATCAGAAGAGGACTGTACGTGGAGAGCCCGACGGCTGGGACCCACGAGGTCCATGGTCGCACACAAGGAAAGTTCCTCCTTATTAAGCTGAAAAAAATGTTTCCTCCACCTGACAGCTGGGACCCACCGGCTGTATCTTCACATGGAAGGAAGTGCCTCCTTGTTTTGCGAAAAAAATTATTCATCCCGTTGACAGCTGGGACCCGTCAGATTTGGTGACTGACTTGTGGGCCTACTGAGCGGACGTGTACGCACGGCTTTGTCAACTTAATCAACAAATGATTGTAGCAGCTGGACCGTTGGATGTCAATCCAACAGCCGTGCTCCTTCTTCAACCTCTGTTCTTGCTCCTGTCTCCCGTGGGCGGCACCGCCGCTGTGCTGCCGCGCACCCGAACCAGTGAAGTTTCCCACTCCTCTCCATCTGCGACTTCACTGCCCCGTCTTCCCCATCTCCGGGTCATTCCAGTCTAGGTGCGCTCGGCACGGTGTGGTCAACGTGGTCAACAACCGAGAGTCATCGGAAGATGACTGTACGTGAGAGGCTGACAGTGGGGACGCACCACGCCCATGGACGCATGCATGCAACAGAACGCGGCGAGGTCAACGTGGTCAAGGAACGACTTCCATCGGAAGTATACTGTACGTGGAGAGTCTCAGCTGGGTCCACGGCCGCAGCAAGTAAGTGCCTCCTTATTACGCGAAAAATAATGATTCCTCCAACTGACCGCACGGACCCACTGGACAGGCACGTTTGCCCCTGATTGCTGGGACCCACCTGACGGGCCACCATATTTCGCGAAAAAAAGTTCCCCCCGCTGTCAGCTCGGACCCACCGGAAGTGCCTCCTTATTACGCACAAAAAAATGAATACTCCCCCGGCTAGCTGGGACCCACCTTGGTGGGGGGCTGACTTGTGGGCCTACTAAGTTGATGGGGACGAAGGGCTTTGTCAACTTAGTCAATATGAACGATTCTAGCTCCAGTGACCGTACGATGTCCATCCAACGGCCGTAGCGCTTCTTCAACCTCTTGTCTTCTTACTCCAGCCGCCCAAAGCAGCGCCGGTCGTGCCGCATGCTCCTTCCTCCCGTGGCCGGCTGTGCTGCCGCGGAGGCCTCACCGCCCCCTACTATTCCCACCGCTGGCCAGGCCCTGCGGCAACGGCAGCCTCACACCGCAGCCGAACGAGTGAACCCTCGTACTCCTCTCCGCGCGGGCTTCCACTGCCGTGTCTTCCCCGGCTCCGCGTCGTCCCCTTCCTAGGCCTCACCATCGTCCACCGCCGTGGTGCTCTCCGTGCGGCGTGGTCAATGTGGTCAAGGAACGACTTCCATCGGAAGAGTACTGTACGTGGAGAGGCTGACAGCTGGGTCCACGGCCACAACCCAGGCTTTTTTGTGATTTGCCAAGTAAGTCGCTTTGTCAGGCCTGCTGGGCTGCAAATCTTTCAAGACGAGGAGAGCTTTCACTCGGCAGGCCGGGAAAATGGCCCATCAGTAATGAGAAATGGGTTATACATTTTTAAAACACATCAAACCGGCAATTAGTTTCAAATATCTTTTTTTTCATTTCGAGATTTTAAACTACATTAATTTTTATGCGTGGAGAATTTGTTGGATTTTATATTGATATACATTTATTTTTAAAATCAGTTTGAATGTGAGTCGAAATTTCAGGATTAAAAACAGTTCGGACCGCACCGAAATATGCAAAATTTCGTATAATTTTTTAACCGTGGCCAGAATATGGGCTGTAATGCTAACAAAAAGAATATGGGCTCCAAAAAAAAACCTTAATAATTAGCAAATGGGCTGTAAATTATTAGAAATAATGGCAGATGGGTTGTATGCTGTTTACCACAGATTTGAGGCTTTCCTAAAAAAAGGTTGACGCACAAGGAGTGACTGTTGGATGGCCATCCAACGGCTGTCGTGCTTCTTCAATCTCTGCTCTTCCTGCTCCAGCCGCTCAAACAAGCACCGGCGGGACTGCGTGCTCCCTCCTCCCCGCGGTTGGCTCTGCTGCCGCGCAGGCCTCACTGCCCCACCGTACTCCCATCGCTGGCCTAGCCATCCCTCTACTCACCCACACCTGCTGTTATTCTCCGGCGACGGCAGACGAACCAGTAAACCCTCGTACAGTCGTACTCCCCTCCGCGTGGGAAACAACTGCCGAGTCTTCCCTGCCTCCGTGTCGTTCCCTTCCTAGGCCTCGCCGTCGTCCACTGCCCTGGTGCTCTCGGCGCGGCCTGGTCAACGTGGTCAACGACCGACATGCATCTGAAGTGGACTGTACGTGGAGAGGCCGACAGCTGGGTCCACGGCCGCACGCAAGGAAATGCCTCCTTATTACGCGCAAAATAATGATTCCTCCACCTGACATCAGGGACCCACCGAAAGGGCCTCTGTATTTCACGAAAAAAAACGTTACCGCCGCTGACAGCTCGGACCCACCAGCTATATCTTCGCACGCAAGGAAGTGTCTCCTTATTACGCACAAAAAAATGAATACTCTCCCTGCTAGCTGGGACCCACCATGGTGGGAGGCTGACTTGTGGGCCTACTAAGTTGACTGGGACGGGGGCCTTTGTCAACTTTAGTCAATATGAACGATTCTAGCTCCAGTGACCGTACGATGTCCATCCAACGGCCATAGTGCTTCTTCAACCTCTGGTCTTCTTGCTCCAGCCGCCCAAAGCAGCACCGGTCGTGCCGCATGCTCCTGCCTCCCGTGGCCGGCTGTGCTGCCGCGGAGGCCTCACCGCCCCCTACTATTCCCACCGCTGGCCTGGCCCTGCGGCGATGGCAGCCTCACACCACAGCCGAACCAAGGAACCCTCGTACTCCTCTCCGCGCGGGCTTCCACTGCCGCGTCTTCCCCGGCTCCGCGTCGTCCCCTTCCTAGGCCTCGCCGTCATCCACTGCCGTGGTGCTCTCCGCGCGGCGTGGTCAACGTGGTCAAGGAACGACTTCCATCGGACGTGGACTATACATGGAGAGGCTGACAGCTGGGTCCACGACCACAGCCCAGTTTTTTTGTGATTTACCAAGTAAGTCGCTTTGTCAGGCCTGTTGGGCTGCAAATCTTTCAAGACGAGGAGAGCTTTCATTCGGCTAGCCGAGAAAATGGCCCATCAGTAATGAGAAATGGGTTGTGCATTTTTAAAACACATCAAACCGGCAATTAGTTTCAAATATATTTTTTTCATTTCGAGATTTTAAATTACATTAATTTTTATGCGTGGAGAATTTGTTGGATTTTATATTGATATACATTTATTTTTAAAATCAGTTTGAATGTGAGTCGAAATTTCGGGATTAAAAACACTTCGGACCGCACCGAAATATGCAAAATTTCGTATAATTTTTTAACCGTGGCCACAATATGGGCTGTAATGCTAACAAAAAGAATATGGGCTCCAAAAAAACCTTAATAATTAGCAAATGGGCTGTAAATTATTAGAAATAATGGCAGATGGGTTGTATGCTGTTTTCCACAGATTTAAGGCTTTCCTAGAAAAAAGGTTGACGCACAAGCAGTGACTGTTGGATGGCCATCCAACGACCGACGTGCTTCTTCAATCTCTGCTCTTCCTGCTCCAGCCGCTCAAACAAGCGCCGGCGGGACTGCCTGCTCCCTCCTCCCTGCGGCCGGCTCTGCTGCCGCGCAGGCCTCACCGCCCCACCGTACTCCCATCGCTGGCCTAGCCATCCCTCTACTCACCCACACCTGTTGTTATTCTCCGGCGACGGCAGACGAACCAGTAAACCCTCGTACAGTCGTACTCCCCTCCGCGTGGGAAACAACTGCCGAGTCTTCCCTGCCTCTGTGTCATTCCCTTCCTAGGCCTCGCCGTCGTCCACCACCCTGGTGCTCTCGGCGCGGCCTGGTCAACGTGGTCAACGACCGACATGCATCTGAAGTGGACTGTATGTGGAGAGGCCGACAGTTGGGTCCACGGCCGCACGCAAGGAAATGCCTCCTTATTACGCGCAAAATAATGATTCCTCCACCTGACATCAGGGACCCACCAAAAGGGCCTCTGTATTTCACGAAAAAAACGTTACCGCCGCTGACAGCTTGGACCCACCAGCTATATCTTCGCACGCAAGGAAGTGCCTCCTTATTATGCACAAAAAAATGAATACTCCCCCTGCTAGCTGGGACCCACCATGGTGGGAGGCTGACTTGTGGGCCTACTAAGTTGACTGGGACGGGGGCCTTTGTCAACTTTAGTCAATATGAACGATTCTAGCTCCAGTGACCGTACGATGTCCATCCAACGGCCGTAGTGCTTCTTCAACCTTTGGTCTTCTTGCTCCAGCCGCCCAAAGCAGCGCCGGTCGTGCCGCATGCTCCTGCCTCCCGTGGCCGGCTGTGCTGCCGTGGAGGCCTCACCGCCCCCTACTATTCCCACCGCTGGCTAGGCCCTGCGGCGACGACAGCCTCACACCGCATCCGAACCAGTGAACCCTCGCACTCCTCTCCGCGCGGGCTTCCACTGTCGCGTCTTCCCCGGATCCCCGTCGTCCCCTTCCTAGGCCTCGCCGTCGTCCACCGCCCTGGTGCTCTCGGCGCGGCGTGGTCAACGTGGTCAAGGAACGACTTCCATCGGACGTGGACTGTACGTGGAGAGGCTGACAGCTGGGTCCACGGCCGCAGCAAGGAAGTGCCTCCTTATTACGCGGAAAATAATGATTCCTCCACCTGACAGTTGGGACCCACCGGACGGGCCACTGTATTTCGCGAAAAAATGTTTCCCCCTGACTGCTAGGACCCACCAGCTACATCTTCGCACGCAAGGTAGTGCGTCCGGGCAAAAAAACGATTCGCCCCCCTGACTGCTGGGACCCACCAGCTACATCTTCGCAGGCAAGGAAGTGCCTGACAGTCAGGACCCACCTGGTCGAAGCGAACGTAGCATTGTCATTCTGGTCGCAAACGTGTACGTACATACTGGTCGATGTAGAGGCGCGCACGTGTCGTAGTAGTGGCGCGCACGTAGCATGTACACGTACGTACAGAACCCAGTGTGCAAGAAAGAAAATACGGCCACGTACGTACATATGGGCAGGGTCTCGAACGCCTACTCGCGCATACGTACGGCCAGGCTTCGTGTACATGGCTGGGTCGGAACGGAGAAACAGCGTCGTTGTCGTGTTCATGGGGAGCCAACCGGCTGGGTCGGAACGGAATGCGTCATCGTGTTCATCGGGAGGGCTTGGACGGAACAGCCGATGGAAACGAGGCCTGGCGTACCGCAGAACGGAGAAAACGGCCTTGTGTTCGACCGGCCACGTTTGAAATGGGATCCTGTTCATCGGGAGGGGTCTGGTATACTGCAAAACGGAGGAAACGGACCTCCTACGGTCGAAACGGGGGTCCTGTTGATCGGGAGGGGTGTGGCGTACCGCAAAACGGAGGAAACGGACTTGTGTTGGAGCGCTACGGTCGAAACGGGGGTCCTGTTCATCGGGAGGGGTGTGGCGTACCGCAAAACGGGACTCCACGGGATACTGTTCATCTCCACCGTCGACCCCCTCCAGCCTCCACAAGCTACTGTTCATCCACCGTCGACCTCCTCCAGCCTCCACCTGCGACTGTTCATCCACGGGCTCGTGTTCATCCAGCCTCCACCACGCGCTACTCCACCGGCTACTGTTCAACCAGCCCTCTCCACGGGCTCCTGTTCAACCACCCCTCCACGGGCTACTGTTCATCCAGCCCTCCACCGTCTACTGTTCATTCTGCCCTCCACGGGGTGGTCCTGTTCATCCTGCCCTCCACGGGGTCCTGTTCATCCAGCCCCAACCGACTCGATCGATCGGGGTCCAGTTCATCCAGAGGCAACACCACGGGGTCCTGTTCATCCACCCCCACCGGGAACTGTTCATCCAAACCCCCCCAGCAACGCTCACTGTTCATCCAGAGGCAGCATCGATCGGCTTCAGTTAGCAGCAGTAGCGAAGGAATCGCTCGATCGGGTTCAGTTAACAGCCATCGATTGATCGCTCGGGTTCAGTAACGCGTAGCCTGCAGTGCAATCACTCGGGTTTAGTTAGAGCCCAACGCCTCGCTTGGGTTCAGTTAGAGCCAACGCCTCGCACACACGCGCGTACATGTACGAGAGAAACGCGCATCGCTCGGCCGCCGACCTCCCACCGTAATCGGGAACTCCCCGAAATTTTCCTCGCCCTCGCTTCTACCACGGTTTTTTCCGTCATGGACGGCCCAAAAATGTCATGCAGCTGCGTCTCCGGCCCGCCCAGGACGAAAAGCCCATTTTCTGTCATGATTTTTTTGTCATAGAAGTAGGAGTCCACCACATCTATGATGATACCGGGTTTTGTCACAATTATCGTCATAGAAGTGTCATATGTATGACAGAAAAAAAATTCGTTCGGCCCAAAATGTCACGGATGTGTCTTCTTTTTGTAGTGAGGTGTCGCGCCGGTGACGATGGTGATCATGACGGTGCTTCGGAGATGGAGATCACAAGCACAAGAAGATGATGGCCATATCATATCATTTATATTGATTGCATGTGATGTTTATCTTTTATGCATCTTATTTTGCTTTGATTGACGGTAGCATTATAAGATGATCTCTCACTAGATTTCAAGATAAAAGTGTTCTCCCTGAGTATGCACCGTTGCCAAAGTTCGTCGTGCCCAGACACCACGTGATGATCGGGTGTGATAAGCTCTACGTCCATCTACAACGGGTGCAAGCCAGTTTTTGCACACGCAGAATACTCAGGTTAAACTTAACGAGCCTAGCATATGCAGATATGGCCTCGGAACACTAAGACCGAAAGGTTGAGCGTGAATCATATAGTAGATATGATCAACATAGTGATGTTCACCATTGAAAACTACTCCATTTCACGTGATGATCGGTTATGGTTTAGTTGATTTGGATCACGTGATCACTTAGATGATTAGAGGGATGTCTATCTAAGTGGGAGTTCTTAAGTAATATGATTAATTGAACTTAAATTTATCATGAACTTAGTACCTGATAGTTTTTTGCATGTCTATGTTGTTGTAGATAGATGGCTCGTGCTATTGTTCCGTTGAATTTTAATGCGTTCCTTGAGAAAGCGAAGTTGAAAGATGATGGTAGCAATTACATGGACTGGGTCCGTAACTTGAGGATTATCCTCATTGTTGCACAGAAGAATTACGTCCTGGAAGCACCGCTAGGTGCCAAACCTGCTGCAGGAGCAACACCAGATGTTATGAACGTCTGGCAGAGCAAAGCTGATGACTACTCGATAATTCAGTGTGCCATGCTTTACGGCTTAGAACCGGGACTTCAACGACGTTTTGAACGTCATGGAGCATATGAGATGTTCTAGGAGTTGAAGTTAATATTTCAAGCAAATGCCCGGATTGAGAGATATGAAGTCTCCAATAAGTTCTACAGCTGCAAGATGGAGGAGAATAGTTCTGTCAGTGAGCATATACTCAGAATGTCTGGGTATAACAATCACTTGATTCAACTGGGAGTTAATCTTCCGGATGATAGCGTCATTGACAGAATTCTTCAATCACTGTCACCAAGCTACAAGAGCTTCGCGATGAACTATAACATGCAAGGGATGGATAAGACGATTCCCGAGCTCTTCGCAATGCTAAAGGCTGCGGAGGTAGAAATCAAGAAGGAGCATCAAGTGTTGATGGTCAATAAGACCACCAGTTTCAAGAAAAAGGGCAAAGGGAAGAAAAGGGGGAACTTCAAGAAGAACAGCAAACAAGTTGCTGCTCAGGAGAAGAAACCCAAGTCTGGACCTAAGCCTGAGACTGAGTGCTTTTACTGCAAGCAGACTAGTCACTGGAAGCGGAACTGCCCCAAGTATTTGGCGGATAAGAAGGATGGCAAGGTGAACAAAGGTATATGTGATATACATGTTATTGATGTGTACCTTACCAGAGCTCGCAGTAGCACCTGGGTATTTGATACTAGTTCTGTTGCTAATATTTGCAACTCAAAACAGGGACTACGGATTAAGCGGACAACTGCTAAGGACGAGGTGACGATGCGCGTGGGAAACGGATCCAAAGTCGATGTGATCGCCGTCGGCACGCTACCTCTACATCTACCTTCGGGATTAGTATTAGACCTAAATAATTGTTATTTGGTGCCAGCGTTGAGCATGAACATTATATCTGGATCTTGTTTGATGCGAGACGGTTATTCATTTAAATCAGAGAATAATGGTTGTTCTATTTATATGAGTAATATCTTTTATGGTCATGCACCCTTGAAGAGTGGTCTATTTTTGATGAATCTTGATAGTAGTGATACACATATTCATAATGTTGAAGCCAAAAGATGCAGAGTTGATAATGATAGTGCAACTTATTTGTGGCACTGCCGTTTGGGTCATATTGGTGTAAAGCGCATGAAGAAACTCCATACTGATGGACTTTTGGAATCACTTGATTATGAATCACTTGGTACTTGCGAACCATGCCTCATGGGCAAGATGACTAAAACGCCGTTCTCCGGAACTATGGAGCGAGCAACTGATTTGTTGGAGATCATAAATACTGATGTATGTGGTCCAATGAATGTTGAGGCTCGTGGCGGGTATCGTTATTTTCTCACATTCACAGATGATTTAAGCAGATATGGGTATATCTACTTAATGAAACATAAGTCTGAAACATTTGAAAAGTTCAAAGAATTTCAGAGTGAAGTTGAAAATCATCGTAACAAGAAAATAAAGTTTATGCGATCTGATCATGGAGGTGAATATTTGAGTTACGAGTTTGGTCTACATTTGAAACAATGCGGAATAGTTTTGCAACTCACGCCACCTGGAACACCACAGCGTAATGGTGTGTCTGAACGTCGTAGTCGTACTTTACTAGATATGGTGCGATCTATGATGTCTCTTACTGATTTACCGCTATCGTTTTGGGGTTATGCTTTAGAGATGGCTGCATTCACGTTAAATAGGGCACCATCAAAATCCGTTGAGACGACGCCTTATGAACTGTGGTTTGGCAAGAAACCAAAGTTGTCGTTTCTTAAAGTTTGGGGCTGCGATGCTTATGTGAAAAAGCTTCAACCTGATAAGCTCGAACCCAAATCGGAGAAATGTGTCTTCATAGGATATCCAAAGGAAACTATTGGGTACACCTTCTATCACAGATCCGAAAGCAAGACATTCGTTGCCAAGAATGGATCCTTTCTAGAGAAGGAGTTTCTCTCGAAAGAAATGAGTGGGAGGAAAGTAGAACATGATGAGGTAACTGTACCTTCTCCCTTATTGGAAAGTAGTTCATAACAGAAACCGGTTCCTATGACGTCTATACCAATTAATGAGGAAGTTAATGATGATGATCACGAAACTTCAGATCAAGTTGTTACTGAACCTCGTAGGTCAACCAGAGTAAGATCCGCACCAGAGCGGTACGGTAATCCTGTTCTGGAGGTTATGTTACTAGACCATGACGAACCTACGAGCTATGAAGAAGCGATGGTGAGCCCAGATTCCGCAAAATGGCTTGAGGCCATGAAATCTGAGATGGGATCCATGTATGAGAACAAAGTGTGGACTTTGGTTGACTTGCCCGATGATCGGCAGGCCATCGAGAATAAATGGATCTTCAAGAAGAAGACTGACGCTGACGGTAATGTTACTGTCTATAAAGCTCGACTTGTTGCAAAAGGTTTTTGACAAGTTCAAGGGGTTGACTATGATGAGACTTTCTCACCCGTAGCGATGCTTAAGTCTGTCCGAATCATGTTAGCAATTGCCGCATTTTATGATTATGAAATTTGGCAAATGGATGTGAAAACTGCATTCCTGAATGGATTTCTGGAAGAAGAGTTGTATATGATGCAACCGGAAGGTTTTGTCGATCCAAAGGGAGCTAACAAAGTGTGCAAGCTCCAGCGATCCATTTATGGACTGGTGCAAGCCTCTCGGAGTTGGAATAAACGTTTTGATAGTGTGATCAAAGCATATGGTTTTATACAGACTTTTGGAGAAGCCTGTATTTACAAGAAAGTGAGTGGGAGCTCTGTAGCATTTCTGATATTATATGTGGATGACATATTGTTGATCGGAAATGATATAGAATTTCTGGATAGCATAAAGGGATATTTGAATAAGAGTTTTTCAATGAAGGACCTCGGTGAAGCTGCTTATATATTGGGCATCAAGATCTATAGAGATAGATCAAGACGCCTAATAGGACTTTCACAAAGCACATACCTTGACAAAGTTTTGAAGAAGTTCAAAATGGATCAAGCAAAGAAAGGGTTCTTGCCTGTGTTATAAGGTGTGAAGTTGAGTAAGACTCAATGCCCGACCAATGCAGAAATAGAGAAAATTAAAGATGTTCCCTATGGTTCAGCCATAGGCTCTATCATGTATGCAATGCTGTGTACCAGACCTGATGTGTGCCTTGCTATTAGTTTAGCAGGGAGGTACCAAAGTAATCCAGGAGTGGATCACTGGACAGCGGTCAAGAACATCCTGAAATACTTGAGAAGGACTAAGGATATGTTTCTCGTTTATGGAGGTGACAAAGAGCTCGTCGTAAATGGTTATGTCGATGCAAGCTTTGACACTGATCCGGACGATTCTAAATCGCAAACCGGATATGTGTTTATATTGAACGGTGGAGCTGTCAGTTGGTGCAGTTCTAAACAAAGCGTTGTAGCGGGATCTACATGTGAAGCGGAGTACATAGCTGCTTCGGAAGCAGCAAATGAAGGAGTTTGGATGAAGGAGTTCATATCCGATCTAGGTGGCATACCTAGTGCATCGGGTCCAATGAAAATCTTTTGTGACAATACTGGTGCAATTGCTTTGGCAAAGGAATCCAGATTTCACAAAAGAACCAAGCACATCAAGAGACGCTTCAACTCCATCCGGGAACAAGTACAGGTGGGAGACATAGAGATTCGCAAGATACATACGGATCTGAATGTTGCAGACCCGTTGACTAAGCCTCTTCCACGAGCAAAACATGATAAGCACCAAGACTCCATGGGTGTTAGAATCATTACTGTGTAATCTAGATTATTGACTCTAGTGCAAGTGGGAGACTGAAGGAAATATGCCCTAGAGGCAATAATAAAGTTATTATTTATTTCCTTATATCATGATAAATGTTTATTATTCATGCTAGAATTGTATTAACCGGAAACATGATACATGTGTGAATACATAGACAAACAGAGTGTCACTAGTATGCCTCTACTTGACTAGCTCGTTAATCGAAGATGGTTAAGTTTCCTGACCATAGACATGAGTTGTCATTTGATTAACAGGATCACATCATTAGGAGAATGATGTGATTGACTTGACCCATTCCGTTAGCTTAGCACTTGATCGTTTAGTATGTTGCTATTGCTTTCTTCATGACTTATACATGTTCCTATGACTATGAGATTATGCAACTCCCGTTTACCGGAGGAACACTTTGTGTGCTACCAAACGTCACAACGTAACTGGGTGATTATAAAGGTGCTCTACAGGTGTCTCCAAAGGTACTTGTTGGGTTGGCGTATTTCGAGATTAGGATTTGTCACTCCGATTGTCACAGAGGTATCTCTGGGCCCACTCGGTAATGCACATCACTTAAGCCTTGCAAGCATTGCAACTAATGAGTTAGTTGTGGGATGATGTATTACAGAACGAGTAAAGAGACTTGCCGGTAACGAGATTGAACTAGGTATTGAGATACGACTATCGAATCTCGGGCAAGTAACATACCGATGACAAAGGGAACAACATATGTTGTTATGCTGTTTGACCGATAAAGATCTTCGTAGAATATGTGGGAGCCAATATGAGCATCCAGGTTCCGCTATTGGTTATTGACCGGAAACGTGTCTCGGTCATGTCTACATAGTTCTCGAACCCGTAGGGTCCGCACGCTTAAAGTTCGATGACGGTTATATTATGAGTTTATGTGTTTTGATGTACCGAAGGTAGTTCGGAGTCCCGGATGTGATCACGGACATGACAAGGAGTCTCAAAATGGCTGAGACATGAAGATTGATATATTGGACGACTATATTCGGACACCGGAATGGTTCCGGGGGTTATTGGATATATACCGGAGTGCCGGGGGGTTACCGGACCCCCCCGGAGGTTATTGGGCCTCATGGGCCCAAGTGGCGGAAGAGGAGAGGCGGCCAAGGGGCAGCCGCGCGCCCCTCCCCCCCCCCAAGTCCGAATTGGACAAGGAGGGGGGCGGCGCCCCCCCTTTCCTTTCCCCCTCTCTCTCCTTCCCTCTCCTCTCCCAGTCCAACATGGAAGGGGGGAGTCCTACTCCCGGTGGGAGTAGGACTCCTCATGGGGAGCGCCAAGGGTGGCCGGCCCCCTCCCCCTCCTCCACTCCTTTATATACGGGGAGGGAGGCACCCCCTAGAGACACAACATTTGATCCCTTGGATCTCTTAGCCATGTGCGGTGCCCCCCTCCACCATAATCCACCTCAGTCATATCGTAGCGGTGCTTAGGCGAAGCCCTGCGTCGGTAGAACATCATCATCGTCACCACGCCGTCGTGCTGATGGAACTCTCCCTCAAAGCTCGGCTGGATCGGAGTTCGAGGGACGTCATCGAGTTGAACGTGTGTTGAACTCGGAGGTGTCGTGCGTTCGGTACTTGATCGGTCGGATCGTGAAGACGTACGACTACATCAACCGTGTTGTGCTAACGCTTCCGCTTTCGGTCTACGAGGGTACGTGGACACACTCTCCCCTCTCGTTGCTATGCATCACCATGATCTTGCGTGTGCGTAGGATTTTTTTTTAAATTACTACGTTCCCCAACAGATGATGTTGCTACCGACGCAGGGCTTCGCCTAAGCACCGCTACGATATGACCGAGGTGGAATATGGTGGAGGGGGGCACCGCACAGGGCTGGGAGAGATCAACAGATCAACTTGTGTGTCTAGAGGTGCCCCTTGCCCCCGTATATAAAGTAGCAAGGGGGAGAGGTGTCCGGCCAAGGAGGGCACGCCAAGGGGGGAGTCCTACTCCCACCGGGAGTAGGACTCCTCCTTTCCTTGTTGGAGTAGGAGAAGGGAAGGAAGGGAGAGAGGAGGAGAAGGAAAAAGGGGGGGCGCCACCCCCTCCTTGTCCAATTTGGACTAGAGGGGGAGGGGCGTGCGGCTGCCCTGGCCGCGCCTCCTCTTCTCCCACTAAGGCCCATTAGCCCCAATATACTACCCGGGGGGTTCCGGTAACCCCCCGGTACTCCGGTAAATGTCCGAAACCTCCCGAAACACTTCCGGTGTCCGAACATAGTCATCCAATATATCGATCTTGACGTATCAACCATTTCGAGACTCCTCATCATGTCCATTATCATATCCGGGACTCCGAACTACCTTCGGTACATCAAAACACAAAAACTCATAATACCGATCGTCACCGAACTTTAAGCGTGCGGACCCTACGGGTTCGAGAACTATGTAGACATGACCGAGACACGTCTCCGGTCAATAACCAATAGCGGAACCTGAATGCTCATATTGGCTCCCACATATTCTACGAAGATCTTTATCGGTCAAACCGCATAACAACATACGTTGTTCCCTTTGTCATCGGTATGTTACTTGCCCGAGATTCGATCGTCGGTATCTCAATACCTAGCTCAATCTCGTTACCAGCAAGTCTCTTTACTCGTTACATAATGCATCATCCCGCAACTAACTCATTAGTCACATTGCTTGCAAGGCTTATAGTGATGTGCATTACCGAGAGGGCCCAGAGATACCTCTCCGACAATCGGACTGACAAATCCTAATCTCGAAATACGCCAACTCAACAAGTACCTTCAGAGACACCTGTAGAGCACCTTTATGATCACCCAGTTACATTGTGACGTTTGGTAGCACACAAAGTGTTCCTCCGGTAAACGGGAGTTGCATAATCTCATAGTCATAGGAACATGTATAAGTCATGAAGAAAGCAATAGCAACATACTAAACGATCAAGTGCTAAGCTAATGGAATGGGTCAAGTCAATCACATCATTCTCCTAATGATGTGATCCCGTTAATCAAATGACAACTCATGTCTATGGTTAGGAAATATAACTATCTTTAATTAACGAGCTAGTCAAGTAGAGGCATACTAGTGACACTCTGTTTGTCTATGTATTCACACATATATTAAGTTTCCGGTTAATACAATTCTAGCATGAATAATAAACATTTATCATGATATGAGGAAATAAATAATAACTTTATTATTGCCTCTAGGGCAAATTTCCTTCAGTTTTAACCTTCCACAAGGATCGGCCGTAGTCAAACTCGATTCAACTAAAGTTGGAGAAACAGACACCCGCCATCCACCTATGTGCGAAGCACGTCGGTAGAACCAGTCTCATGAATGCGGTCATGTAATGTCGGTCTGGGCCGCTTCATCCAACAATACCGCTGAATCAAAGTAAGACGTTGGTGGTAAGCAGTATGACTATTATCACCCACAACTCTTTGTATTCTACTCGTGCATATAACATCTACGCATAGACCTGGCTCGGATGCCACTGTTGGGGAACGTAGTAATTCAAAAAAATCCTACGATCACGCAAGATCTATCTAGGAGAAGCATACCAACGAGACAGGAGAGTGTGTCCATGTACCCTCGTAGACCGAAAGCGGAAGCGTTTAGTAACACGGTTGATGTAGTTGAACGTCTTCACGATCCAACTGATCCAAGTACCGAAAATACGACACCTCCATGTTCAGCACACGTTCAGCACGATGACGTCCCTCGAGCTCTTGATCTAGTAGAGGGTCGAGGGAGAGTTCTGTCAACACGACGGTGTGGTGACGATGTTGGTGATGTAATCCGCGCAGGGCTTCGCCTAAGCACTACGACAATATGACCGAGGTGGTAAACTATGGAGGGGGGCACATCACACGGCTAAGAAACAACTGTTGTGCCTTTGGGGTGACCCCTGGCCACGTATATAAAGGAGGGGGGAGGAGGCCGGCGGCCAAGGAGGGCGCACCAAGGGGGGAGTCCTACTTGGACTCCTAGTCCAAGTAGGATTCGGCCCCCCTTCCTTCCTTCCAACGGAGAGGGGAAGGGAGAGAGAGGGGGAAGGAAAGAGGGGGGCCGCGCCCCTTCCCTTGTCCAATTCGGATTGGGGTAAGGGGGGCGCGCCACCTCCCGTGGCCTGCCTCCTCTCCTCCACTATGGCCCAATAACTTTCCCGGGGGGTTCCGGTAACCTCCCGGTACTCCGAAAAAACCCAATCTTCTTTGGAACCATTCCGGTGTCCGTATATAACCTTCCAATATATCAATCTTTACCTCTCGACCATTTTGAGACTCCTCGTCATGTCCGTGATCTCATCCAGGACTCCGAACAAACTTCGGCACCAAAACACATAACTCATAATACAAATCGTCATCGAACGTTAAGCGTGCGGACCCTACGGGTTTGAGAACTATGTAGACATGACCGAGGCACATCTCCGATCAATAACCAATAGCGGAACCTGGATGCTCATATTGGATCCTACATATTCTACGAAGATCTTTATCGGTCAAACCGCATAACAACATACGTCATTCCCTTTGTCATCAGTATGTTACTTGCCCGAGATTCGATCGTCGGTATCCTCATACCTAGTTCAATCTCGTTACCGGCGAGTCTCTTAACTCATTCCGTAATGCATCATCCCGCAACTAACTCATTAGTCACATTGCTTGCAAGGCTTATAGTGAAGTGCATTATCGAGAGGGCCCAGAGATACCTCTCCAATACACGAGTGACAAATCCTAATCTTGATCTATGCCAACTCAACAAACACCTTCGGAGACACCTGTAGAGCATCTTTATAATCACCCAGTTACATTGTGACGTTTGGTAGCACACAAAGTGTTCCTCCGCTATTCGGGAGTTGCATAATCTCATAGTCAGAGGAATATGTATAAGTCATGAAGAAAGCAATAGCAATAAAACTAAACGATCATTATGCTAAGCTAACGGATGGGTCTTGTCCATCGCATCATTCTCCAATGATGTGATCCCGTTGATCAAATGACAACACTTGTCTATGGTCAGGAAACTTAACCATCTTTGATTAACGAGCTAGTCAAGTAGAGGCATAGTAGGGACACTCTGTTTGTCTATGTATTCACACATGTACTAAGTTTCCGGCTAATACAATTCTAGCATGAATAATAAACATTTATCATGATATAAGGAAATATAAATAGCAACTTTATTATTGCCTCTAGGGCATATTTCCTTCAGTCTCCGACTTGCACTAGAGTCAATAATCTAGATTACATAGTAATGATTCTAACACCCATGGAGTCTTGGTGCTGATCATGTTTTGCTCGTGGAAGAGGCTTAGTCAACGGGTCTGCAACATTCAGATCCGTATGTATTTTGCAAATCTCTATGTCTCCCTCCTTGACTTGACCGCAGATGGAATTGAAGCGTCTCTTGATGTGTTTGGTTCTCTTGTGAAATATGGATTCCTTCGCCAAGGCTATTGCTCTAGTATTGTCACAAAAGATTTTCATTGGACCCGATGCACTAGGTATTACACTAGATCGGATATGAACTCCTTCATCCAGACTCCTTCATTTGTTGCTTCCGAAGCATCTATGTACTCCACTTCACACGTAGATCCCGCCACGACGCTCTGTTTGGAACTGCACCAACTGACAGCTCCACCATTCAATATAAATACGTATCCGGTTTGTGACTTAGAGTCATCCGAATCAGTGTTAAAGCTTGCATCGACGTAACCATTTACGATAACCTCTTTGTCACCTCCATAAACGAGAAACATATCCTTAGTCCTTTTCAGGTATTTCAGGATGTTCTTGACCGCTGTCTAGTGATCCACTCCTGGATTACTTTGGTACCTCCCTGCTAAACTTATAGCAAGGCACACATCAGGTCTGGTACACAACATTGCATACATGATATAACCTATGGCTGAGGCATAGGGAATGACTTTCATTTTCTCTCTATCTTCTGCAGTGGTCGGGCATTGAGTCTGACTCAACTTCACACCTTGTAACACAGGCAAGAACCCTTTCTTTGACTGATCCATTTTGAACTTCTTCAAAACTTTATCAAGGTATGTGCTTTGTGAAAGTCCAATTAAGTGTCTTGATCTATCTCTATAGATCTTTATGCCCAATATATAAGCAGCTTCACCGAGGTCTTTCATTGAAAAATTCTTATTCAAGTATCCCTTTAAGTTATCCAGAAATTATGTGTTATTTCCAATCAACAATATGTCATCCACATATAATATTAGAAATGTTACATAGCTCCCACTCACTTTCTTGTAAATACATGCTTCTCAAAAAGTCTGTATAAAACCATATGCTTTGATCACACTATCAAAGCGTATATTCCAACTCCGAGAGGCTTGCACCAGTCCATAAATGGATCGCTGGAGCTTGCACACTTTGTTAGCACCTTTAGGATCAACAAAACCTTCTGGTTGCACCATATACAACTCTTCTTTAAGATATCCATTAAGAAATGCGGTTTTGACATCCATTTGCCAAATTTCATAATCATAAAATGCGGCAATTGCTAACATGATTCGGACAGACTTAAGCATCGCTACGTGTGAGAAGGTCTCATCGTAGTCAACTCCTTGAACTTGTCGAAAACCTTTCGCAACAAGTCGAGCTTTGTAGACAGTAACATTTCCGTCAGCGTCAGTCTTCTTCTTGAAGATCCATTTATTCTCTATGGCTTGCCGATCATCGGGCAAGTCAACCAAAGTCCATACTTTGTTCTCATACATGGATCCCATCTTAGATTTCATGGCCTCAAGCCATTTCGCGGAATCTGGGCTCATCATCGCTTCCTCATAGTTCGTAGGTTCGTCATGGTCAAGTAACATGACCTCCAGAACAGGATTCCCGTACCACTCTGGTGCGGATCGTACTCTGGTTGACCTACGAGGTTCGGTAGTAACTTGATCTGAAGTTTCATGATCATCATCATTATCTTCCTCACTAATTGGTGTAGGAATCACTCGAACTGATTTCTGTGATGAACTACTTTCCAACTCGGGAGAAGGTACAATTACCTCATCAAGTTCTACTTTCCTCCCACTCACTTCTTTCGAGAGAAACTCCTTCTCTAGAAAGGATCCATTCTTAGCAACGAATATCTTGCCTTCGGGTCTGTGATAACAGGTGTACCCAATAGTCTCGTTTGGGTATCCTATGAAGACACATTTCTTCGATTTGGGTTCGAGCTTATCAGGTTGAAGCTTTTTCACATAAGCATCGCAGCCCCAAACTTTAAGAAACGACAACTTAGGTTTCTTGCCAAACCATAGTTCATATGGTGTCGTCTCAACGGATTTAGATGGTGCCCTATTTAACATGAATGCAGCCGTCTCTAAAGCATTACCCCAAAACGATAGCGGTAAATCAGTAAGAGACATCATAGATCGCACCATATCTAATAAAGTACGGTAACGACGTTCGGACACACCATTAAGCTGTGGTGTTCCAGGTGGCGTGAGTTGCGAAACTATTCCACATTGTTTCAAATGAAGACCAAACTCATTACTCAAATATTCACCTCCACGATCAGATCGTAGAAACTTTAATTTCTTGTTACGATGATTTTCCACTTCACTCTGAAATTCTTTGAACTTTTTCAAATGTTTCAGACTTATGTTTCATTAAGTAGATATACCCATATCTGCTCAAATCATCTGTGAAGGTTAGAAAATAATGATACACGCCACGAGCCTCAACACTCATCGGACCGCATACATCAGTATGTATTATTTCGAATAAGTCAGTTGCCCATGAGGCATGGTTCGCAAGCATCAAGTGATTCATAATCAAGTGATTCCAAAAGCCCGTCAGCATGGAGTTTCTTCATGCGCTTTACACCAATATGACCTAAAACGGAAGTGCCACAAATAAGTTGCACTATCATTATCCTTGCATCTTTTGGCTTCAATATTATGAATATGTGTATCACTACAATTGAGATTCAACAAAAATAGACCACTCATCAAGGGTGCATGACCATAAAAGATATTACTCATATAAACAGAACAATCATTATTCTTTGATTTAAATGAATAACCGTCTCGCATCAAATAAGATCCAGATATAATGTTCATGCTTAACGCTGGCACCAAATAACAATTATTCAGGTCTAAAACAACCACGAAGGTAGATGTAGAGGTAGCGTGCTGACAGTGATCACATCGACTTTGAAACCATTTCCCGCGCGCATCGTCACCTCATCCTTAGCCAATCTTCGTTTAATCCGTAGCCCCTGTTTCGAATTGCAAATATGAGCAACTGAACCAGTATCAAATACCGAGACACTACTACGAGCATTAGTAAGGTATGCATCAATAACATGTATATCAAATATACCTTTCACTTTGCCATCCTTCTTATCTGCCAAATACTTGGGGTAGTTCCGCTTCCAGTGACCAGTCCCTTTGCAGTAGAAGCACTCAGTTTCAGGCTTAGGTCCAGACTTGGGCTTTTTCACTTGAGCAGTAACTTGCTTGTCGTTCTTCTTGAAGTTCCCCTTCTCCCCCTTGCCCTTTTCTTGAAACTAGTGGTCTTGTTAACCATCAACACTTGATGCTCCTTCTTGATTTCTACCTCCGCAGCCTTTAGCATCGCGAAGAGCTCGGGAATTGTGTTATCCATCCCTTGCATATTATAGTTCATCACGAAGCTTTTATAACTTGGTGGCAGTGATTGAAGAACTCTGTCAATGACACTATCATCAGGAAGATTAACTCCCAGTTGAGTCAAGTGGTTGTGGTACCCAGACATTTTGAGTATATGTTCACCGACAGAACTATTCTCCTCTATTTTGCAGCTATAGAACTTATTGGAGACTTCATATCTCTCAGTTCGGGCATTTGCTTGAAATATTAACTTCAACTCCTGGAACATCTCATATGCTCCATGACGCTCAAAACGTCATTGTAGTCCCGATTATAAGTCGTAAAGCATGGCACACTGAACTATTGAGTAGTCATCAGCTTTGCTCTACCAGACGTTCATAATGTCCGGAGTTGCTCCTGCAGCGGGTCTTGCACCTAGCGGTGCTTCCAGGACGTAATTTTTCTGTGCAGCAATGAGGATAATCCTCAAGTTACGGACCCAGTCTGTGTAGTTGCTACCATCATCTTTCAACTTAGTTTTCTCTAGGAACACATTAAAATTCAAGGGAACGGTAGCACGGGCCATTGATCTACAACAACATAGACATGCAAAAACTATCAGGTACTAAGTTCATGATAAATGAAAGTTCAATTAACCATATTACTTAAGAACTTCCACTTAGATAGACATCCCTCTAGTCATCTAAATGATTACGTGATCCATATCAACTAAACCATGTCCGATCATCACGTGAGATGGAGCAACTTTCAATGGTGAACATCTCTATGTTGATCATATCTACTATATGATTCACGTTCGACCTTTCGGTCTCAGTGTTCCGAGGCCATATCTGCATATGCTAGGCTCGTCAAGTTTAACCCGAGTATTCTACACGTGCAAAACTGGCTTGCACCCGTTGTATGTGAACATAGAGCTTATCACACCCGATCATCACGTGGTGTCTCGGCATGACAAACTGTAGCAATGGTGCATACTTAGGGAGAACACTTATACCTTGAAATTTAGTGAGGGGTCATCTTATAATGCTACCGCCGTACTAAGCAAAATAAGATGCATAAAGGATAAACATCACATGCAATAAAAATATCTGACATGATATGGCCATGATCATCTTGTGCCTTTGATCTCCATCTCCAAAGCACCGTCATGATCTCCATCGTCACCGGCTTGACACCTTGATCTCCATCGTAGCATCGTTTTCGTCTCGCCAACTATTGCTTCTACGACTATTGCTACCGCTTAGTGATAAAGTAAAGCAATTACATGGCGATTGCATTTCATACAATAAAGCGACAACCATAAGGCTCCTGGCAGTTGCCGATAACTTTTACAAAACATGACCATTTCATACAACAATTTATATCTTATCACGTCTTGACCATATCACATCACAACATGCCCTGCAAAAACAAGTTAGACGTCCTCTACTCTGTTGTTGCAAGTTTTACGTGGGTGCTACGGGCTTCTAGCAAGAACTGTTCTTACCTACGCATTAAAACCACAACGATTTTTCATCAAGTGTGCTGTTTTAACCTTCAACAAGGACCGGCCGTAGTCAAACTCGATTCAACTAAAGTTGGAGAACCAGACACCCGCCAGCCACCTGTGTGCGAAGCACGTCGGTAGAATAGTCTCATGAACGCGGTCATGTAATGTCGGTCTGGGCCGCTTCATCCAACAATACCGCCGAATCAAAGTAAGACGTTGGTGGTAAGCAGTATGACTATTATTGCCCACAACTCTTTGTGTTCTACTCGTGCATATAACATCTACGCATAGACCTGGCTCGGATGCCACTGTTGGGGAACGTAGTAATTCAAAAAAATTCCTACGATCACGCAAGATCTATCTAGGAGAAGCATAGCAACGAGATGGGAGAGTGTGTCCACGTACCCTCGTAGACCGAAAGCGGAAGTGTTTAGTAACGCGTTTGATGTAGAGGAACGTCTTCACGATCCAAGTACCAAACGCACGGCACCTCCGTGTTCAGCACACGTTTAGCACGATGACGTCCGTCGAGCTCTTGATCCTGTAGAGGGTCGAGGGAGAGTTTCGTCAGCACGACGGCGTGGCGATGGTGTTGGTGATGTGATCCGCGCAGGGCTTCGCCTAAGCACTACGACGATATGACCGAGGTGGTAAACTGTGGAGGGGGGCACCGCACACGACTAAGAAACAACTGTTGTGCCTTTGGGGTGCCCCCTGGCCACGTATATAAAGGAGGGGGAGGAGGAGGCCGGCGGCCAAGGAGGGCGCGCCAAGGGGGGAGTCCTACTTGGACTCCTAGTCCAAGTAGGATTCGGCCCCCTTCCTTCCTTCCAACGGAGAGGGAAAGGGGAAGGGAGAGAGAGGGGGAAGGAAAAAGGGGGGCCGCGCCCCCTCCCCTTGTCCAATTCGGATTGGGACAAGGGGGGCACGCGCCACCTCCCGTGGCCTGCCTCCTCTCCTCCACTATGGCACAATAGGCCCAATAACTTTCCCGCGGGGTTTCGGTGACCTCCCGGTACTCTGAAAAATCCCCGATCTTCTTTGGAACCATTCCGGTGTCCGTATATAACCTTCCAATATATCAATCTTTACCTCTCGACCATTTCGAGACTCCTCGTCATGTCCGTGATCTCATTCGGGACTCCGAACAAACTTCGGTCACAAAAACACATAACTCATAATACAAATCGTCATCGAGCGTTAAGCGTGCGGACCCTACGGGTTCGAGAACTATGTAGACATGACCGAGACACATCTCCGGTCAATAACTAATAGCGGAACCTGGATGCTCATATTGGCTCCTACATATTCTACAAATATCTTTATCGGTCAAACCGCATAACAACATACGTCATTCCCTTTGTCATCAGTATGTTACTTGCCCGAGATTCGATCGTGGTATCCTCATACCTAGTTCAATCTCATTACCGGCAAGTCTCTTTACTCGTTCCGTAATGCATCATCTCGCAACTAACTCAATAGTCACATTGCTTGCAAGGCTTATAGTGATGTGCATTACTGAGATGGCCCAGAGATACCTCTCCGATACACGGAGTGACAAATCCTAATCTTGATCTATGCCAACTCAACAAACACCTTCGGAGACACCTGTAGAGCATCTTTATAATCACCCAGTTACGTTGTGACGTTTGATAGCACACAAAGTGTTCCTCCGGTATTTGGGAGTTACATAATCTCATAGTCAGAGGAATATGTATAAGTCATGAAGAAAGCAATAGCAATAAAACTAAACGATCATTATGCTAAGCTAACGGATGGGTCTTGTCCATCACATCATTCTTCAATGATGTGATCTGTTGATCAAATGACAACACATGTTTATGATCAGGAAACTTAACCATCTTTGATTATCGAGCTAGTCAAGTAGAGGCATACTAGGGACACTCTGTTTGTCTATGTATTCACACCTGTACTAAGTTCCCGGTTAATACAATTCTAGCATGAATAATAAACATTTATCATGATATAAGGAAATATAAATAACAACTTTATTATTGCCTCTAGGGCATATTTCCTTCACCCACGAGGCCATGGTTTTCCCATGTGGGAGTGGGCGTGTGGGCTGGGACTCCATTCCATCGCCTATCGGTGGCCCTACCTTTGTATTGCTCCGAAAACCATGAAAAGATTTATCGATGATTTTTTCGCCGCCACACCTCTCTGTTCTGCCGCGATCCAATCTAGGGGGGGGGTATCACGGTGATCATACACATCAACAACTGCCACCATGATCGCACATGAGTGGTTTTCTCTGGACTATGAGTCCATATTAGTATCTAGATGGAAATCTCTTACTTGTTCTGCAATACATTGATCACATGAGATGTCCTAAATGATCGTAATTCATCTGATGTAATCTCTATGGTGTGTTTGTTGTGGCGTGATGAATTTTCGCTTTATGATCAAATATATGTATGTTTTATTCATGTATTCTTGGATATATGCTCTCCAATCTATTGTCTTGCACTGTCCATTTTTAGATGAATGATATCCAAGAGGGAGTTGTGTATATTAGTTGGGTTAATCTTGCAGGTAATCTACCACAGTGACGGAAAGTGGAAAAAAGCCTTGCATTGTGTTGTACTTACTAAGTATAAAAGCATAGTTGTGTAGTTATCCTTTAAATGCGGGGTGAAGACAATGTACCTACATCATGTCATCATACTTAATGCAAATACTCTATTTACTTAATACTTTGAGACACATATTCAATAGCGGTCTGGGGTGGAGTATTAGCTATAGATGTTGTTGGATTAATGGTATATGGATGTCCGGACATGATACCTATATGCAATTATGTCATGTATGATCATACTCATAAAAACTGTAATTTAATAGATACACAACTGTAATTTTTCACCGTGCCATGTTATCTTTCATTGGAGTGATCCCACTATTATGGATCCCCGTCCATTCTTCATCTTGCTTTCAACCTTGATCAATGTACTTTTTGTTTCATCTATAATCTGAATTTTATTTACTTTCGTTGCAATCAGTTTTTCCAAACACATGTTAAATTTATCCTTGTAACTAGAAAGGCTAGTAAGACTAGCAATCTTACTAGCTTCGTCGGGGCCAAGGCAAAGTTACGTATTTGTGTTTTTAGGTGATGATTATTAGTTGTAGTCCAAATACTCCTACCGGTTCGATAAACCTGAAGGTCACCCACCTGAGAGGAGTTCCAGCTTGCTAAAAACCTCTACACTTGGGGATCCAACGTCTTCCTATATTAGAAGAAGTTGGCACTAATCACGAGAATTAGGGAGGGAGGGGGTGTTGGTGGGTACAGATTGGTTATTTTTCACACGTAAAATATGTGATTGGGGCGAACAATACGCAGGAGATACATCACGACTTATATTCCTGGATTTTCTATTTTTCATTAGTCGCCCTATGCACGTGGATGTAGGAAACACATGCACCAACACCCTTGCACAAGTTTCAATGTTGAATGAGAGAACACCTTATTTATTATCTCACCTCCTATTGGCGAACTGGATACAACCTATTGAAATAGTTGTATGACAAGGTATTGGTTGATGACATGTCATATTTTACCAACAAGCTAACAAACAAAATGTTGGAGATGCCATAATCTAACATACCATTGTTGCCCCACCCAACACGACCTGTTTGTTGTCCCACTAGAAAAGAGTGTAACTATGCCCCCAAACATATCCATTTTCTATCCAGACCATGAGAAGTTCCAATAGAAACACCAACAATATAAACCTAGCTAAAAACATTTGAACAACAATTTATATGCTATTTTACCTAGAGCATAGAAATGACATTGTTTGTCGTGAGTGTGAAAAGATCGAAATGGTCGGGGGTAATTAGGAGGCTACGAATTTTAAGATTGACATGCAATCTTAGGGTGATGCAGATAAAGTAGGTTCTCTGGACATGCAACTAGGTGAGAACAACATAGAACAAGCAAGCAAGCAAGCAACAGGGTGTGTTAAGGAACAAACTGATTAGCAAGCCAACAAGCATATGAAGAAGTAAAGGTGTTGGAAAGGACTAACCACAAGTGAGTCGGGGACACATATTTATCCCAAAGTTCATACTATTTGGGGAGCGTTAATCTTTGTTGGAGAGGTGTTGGAGCCAAAGCTCTAGATAGCCACCAAGTGGCTAACCTTATTGTCCCTTTGAGTCACCCCCAACGGATGAGTCTGGAATCACTCGGGGTTGGTCTTGAAGGAAGCTTCTGGGCCTTGACTCCTACCGCCCAACATCTCAAATCTACAAGAGTAACAAGTGTCGATGATGAACGAGTTGGGGAATCAACAATCAATTTGGTGGAAGTATAGATCGGGTGAACCTCTTACAAATCCCAAAAGTTGGTGGGGTTTGAGTGGGGAATTTGGCGTGATCGATATTTTAGAGTATAGAAATGAAGAACAACTCGAAGTCAATGGCTAGGTTAACAGGTCAGAGAAGAGGGTATTTATACCCTCTTGGGCAAAATGAGAGTTGCCCTGCAAGGGACCCCAGGGATGCGGGGTTCGGCCCGAGTACCCAGAATGACCAGTGCACCAGCTCTCGGATGACTCCGATGACCTGGGGTAAGAGGACTTCGGATAAAGTCCACTCCAGTCTACCTCCGTTGACCCCGAGGCCGACCCCTCCGACGACTACTAGCGTTCCGACAAGGACTAGAGCTAGCTCTTAATTTATCCCTATGTAGTGCTATAGCTTAATTTATGTTGTTTTATGTTTAATAATGTTCTACATTTCGTTGAGTTGAAAATTTGTGCAATGAACTATGTATTTATGTTCATGTCCGATTTGCTTTTCAAATCTCTGGTCACCAACTTTTGTTCTGCTGGAAAAAGCAAAAAAATTTCTAGAGACTTAAAACCTATATCGCCATCCATAGAAACAGTTTTTGGTCATCAAATTATAGGGCTATTGCTGAAGATGTTCTTAATCAATATGCTAGTTGTAAGCATCAACCAATGGAAAATTCTAATCTTCACACAGATTTTCAACATTTTTCAACATGTTATAAGCCCATTTGAATTTGACAAAGAAAGATGGTACCATGGAGATATTTGAAGGAAAATAATAATCAGTTGTAGTCTTGTACTGTAGAACCGAAGTTTGGGTAGAAATTGTTCACAACTCACGTTCAATATCACCAGTTGTCGTTCCCGTTCATGCATGCCTTCCGCTATATACCATACAAATCACAGCAAAATTTGAATTCGCAAAACATAAAGGAGGAAACGCAGAACCCTGCGACCAGCCACCCAACACCCGCGGAAAAAAAAGCACCCTAAATTTTTTGAGCTGGCGCCTCAGTTCAGACGCGCCCCGCCACTCCAGCAATCGGCTCCTCTCGCCACGTCAGCGATCCGCGGCATCTCTCTCGCGGATCCTCATCTTGACCGTCCACTGCATCCGCATCGAACGGCAGGGACACGCCTCCTCCCACCTCTCGTCCCCGTTAAAATCCCCTTCCCCCTTCCGGCAAATCGCACAAACAAACCACCACCGCTCCTCCAATCCCACATTCGCTCCAAGCTCGAACCAAGGAGAGACCGTCAGCCATGTCCGGGCGCGGCAAGGGAGGCAAGGGGCTCGGCAAGGGCGGCGCCAAGCGCCACAGGAAGGTGCTGCGCGACAACATCCAGGGCATCACCAAGCCGGCGATCCGGCGCCTGGCTCGGAGGGGCGGTGTCAAGCGCATCTCGGGGCTCATCTACGAGGAGACCCGCGGCGTGCTCAAGATCTTCCTCGAGAACGTCATCCGCGACGCCGTCACCTACACCGAGCACGCCCGCCGCAAGACCGTCACCGCCATGGACGTCGTCTACGCCCTCAAGCGACAGGGCCGCACCCTCTACGGCTTCGGCGGCTAGGCTCGTCCTCGCCTCCCTGCAAATTCCGATGTGCTTGTTCGCATGTGCGCAGGAGTCTCGCTGTCGAGAAAACTTAGCTGAAATGAAATCCCCATGTTTATCTCCGCTGTTTCCTTCGTAGGATTAGCTGTATCGTCAAACAAAGCTGTTCGCATCTGAAGCTTGAGTCCAATCTTGTGTCTACGCAAATATTGTGGTTCTGTTGTGATTTTTACCACTGGGCTGTTGCAACTGTGGTGTGTCGTCGGTTGCTCCTTCTGTCGTGCCAGATTTGGTTGCTTGTACTGAAGTACAGAACGAAATTTCCAGAGTTCAGTCTGCATTTCAGACAGAGAATCCTCCGATTAAGGGTGGATTTATGGGCCTAGAATGGAATGCTGATAAAAAGATTTGCCATTCTTGCACAGGATCATTTGGATTTGCAGATGATTAACTTTGTAGTCTAATTTGCGATGTGAAGGATCTACAATGACCGAATCATTTGGTCATGTCGTTCGTGTCAGTGATCAGCGAAGGCCATTTGCTTTGTTACTGCAGAAACGTTACGTTACCCAGCAACATTTCTTACTTACCAGCTTATCAGCATACCACTGATGTTCTAGAATAGGAGAGTTTACTTCATCTTCAAACCTGGGAGCATCAGTTGCTTACTTGGTCTTGATGCCCTTACAGCAGTGTGTTAGAGCCAGACCCTGCAAAAGCCTGTGAATTATTTCCGTGTATAGATAGATGATTTTTCAATCGTGAGGGGAGGGCAAGGACCTGTGAATCCTAGAATCCTATAAAAGTTAACTCCTGTAAGCAAATGGGAGGACTAGTGATGCGTTGGGTCAAGTTTCTTGTGAATTATCTTCAGACATCCAAAATGGTTCAGATGAAGAATACTCCCTCCGATCCAGTCGGTGCTTAGAAGACACGTTACATAGTAGTACAAATCAATCATTCTGCAGAACAGCAATGCAGCAAGTATAGGAAGTTGAATTGATGTCCACACCGAATTCAATACATTCTTTCTAGAAGCAGCGAGGCAAATGCCGGGCAGTGTGTCAGGGTGACGATAACACACAGTTCTTCCACGCAAGTGGCTCGCACCGCCGGCGCTGCAACGCCGTTTGCGTCCTGGACATTGGCGCCTTGGCAGGGTGCAGGTCGTCGCGGGAGCTCCTAATTGGCGCTTCAGGCGCCAGTTCGCCCGCTGGCGCTCATGTGCACTGGGCTGGCCCATTAAGCGCGAATGCCTGCTTGGACGCTCGGTCGTAGTCAGATCGCTCGTCTGGATTTCTTTCCTGCTTGGTTGTTCATTCATCTGTTAACCAGTGTTCAGTGAGACCATTGACTAATAAAAATAAATAAACAAATTCCAGAATTTGTAAAAATTCAATAATGTGAAAAAGAAGTTCATGAAAAAAAAGGTCACCAATTTTTTAAAAGTTCATCAATTTTGGGAAAAAATCACCAACTTGAAAAAAAGTCCATCAAATTTGAAACATCAATTTTGAAAAAAATATATCACGAATTAAAGAAAAAACTGCGCATTTAAGAAAACAAAAAAGTAAAAGAACAAGAAAATAGGGTTGTTGCTGAAGACGTTCCTAAAAACAGTTATTGATCGTCAAATTATAGGATTGTTGCTGAAGACGTTCTTAATCATTATGCCATTTGTACGCATCAACCGATGAAAAGTCCTAATCTTCACATAGAATTTCAACATTTTTGAACATGTCATGCCCATTTGAATTTGACGAAGAAAGTTGGTACGATGGGTATATGTTAAGGAAAAAATAACCAGTTGGGGAAACTACGCGCAAATGAAATTCAAGAGCCGAAGTTTCGGTCCCCTATACTCTATACTCTACAGATCATGGCAAATTTTAATTATATATAGCAAAATAAAGGAGGAAACGCAGAACGCTGGCGCCTCAATTTGAGAATCTGCTTGCCACCCCACTAATCGGCTCCTCTCGCCACGTAACCGATCCGCGGCATCTCTCTCGCGGATCCCCATCTTGACCGTCCACTGCATCCGCATCGAACGGCAGGCACACGCCTCATCCGACCTCTCGTCCCCATTAAAATCCCCTTCGCCCCTTCTTCCAATCGCCACACGAATCACCACCACTCCTCCAATCCGACATTTTTTCTCGCAGCTCGAGCCAAGGGGAGTTCGTCGGCGACCATGTCCGGGCGCGGCAAGGGAGGGAAGGGGCTCGGCAAGGGCGGCGCCAAGCGCCACAGGAAGGTGCTCCGCGACAACATCCAGGGCATCACCAAGCCGGCCATCCGGAGGCTCGCTCGGAGGGGCGGCGTCAAGCGCATCTCGGGGCTCATCTACGAGGAGACCCGAGGCGTGCTCAAGATCTTCCTCGAGAACGTCATCCGCGACGCCGTCACCTACACGGAGCACGCCCGCCGCAAGACCGTCACCGCCATGGACGTCGTCTACGCCCTCAAGCGCCAGGGCCGCACCCTCTACGGCTTCGGCGGCTAGGCCCCTCGTGGTCGTCAATCTTCGTTGCCCCCCTGCCGTTTCCTAAAGCTCGATGATAACCTGACTTGTCTAGTTCGCTATTTCCCCTGTAGTTCCAAGTGAATCATGAAACAAAGCTATTCGCATCTGGAGTTTGGACATCGAGCTTGTCTTTGTGCAAATACAGTGTTTGTGATTTTGTCTCGCTGGTTGGTCTGCTGCATCTCTGTCATGTACGACTGTTGTTTCTGCTGTGATGTTAAATTTTGTGCGATTGGGGGTAAGATTGATTTAACATCCTTTTACAAGGATTAGGAACATCATCTGCTCTGTATCTGCTATTTGTTCTGATGCATTTGTACTGGTAACCATTCACGATCCTTCTATTTTGCAGCAATGTGTGTAATTGGGATTGGGATTACTCTGCATTTCATACATCGATTTGTAGATTGACTTGCTATGTCACTTGCTCTGCAAATCGTCATGCGGTTCTTGTTAATCAGAAATGTCACTTGCTCTATTTTCTTTTTTTTGTTACTGTAGTAATATTTCATCTGATGCATTATACATTTTGGCAGTGGCTGCAACAACTTAATCCTTCAGTTTTTTACTAGCTTATCAGCATAGTTCTCCATATTTATTTTGCTAATCTCATATGATGTACCAGAGTAGGGAAGTTTGGTGAAGTACTTCTTATTTGATGTGCAGTTCTTACTTGAGGCCTGCAAGTCTGTATTAACAGGTTTAAAAACAGTGAAAGCTGTGAATCCTAAAAAAGTGAACTCCAGTAGCAATGAAAAATGAGAATAACTGTAATGCATTCCATTCGAGCAAGTTTCCTGTAGACTATCTTCATATCTCAAGAACAATTCGTATGAAGGAATAATAATTTGTCATTGAAAGACCAGCTTCGATCTCGTCATTTTTACCCAAATGCAACTGAGGTAATCTCTTTGTGTAACTCCATACGCAAAACGCAAGTATACTGGTCAAGACTATGTGTGTTGTAATTTTTTTTTCCAGATTTTTTCTTTTTTTTCTTTCGAGTTTACTATTCATAACGGGTGCGCGTGGAACCATGTTCACCAAATCCGCGTCCAAAAAAAGGAGTATCAAGTTCTTGGTGTTGTGTTTACTCGATTCACATAATCAAGTACCAAGTAGCGTAACCGTGCTTTTCAAGGTGTACACATCACATCTGTTAGAACTTTAGATTGTTGTCATAGAGCAAAAGGAATTCGGAGTAGTCGGATGAGGACATTACTACATTTAATCTTGATAATAGGCGTTCCTCGTGCTTATAGGTGTAACCAATATGACCGCAACACTTGCGGCAGTGCAATTGTGTCCTCTTTTCTGAAGAAAACCCCAAACCGACAGCTTAGTATTCTTCTGTATACCTTTAAAAGTCTAAATTGTGTCCCTTAGTATTGATTCATGTCTAATCAGATATCAAGATGTAAATATCAGCTCACAATATTGTCCTGCAACTTAAACTAAAGTGTCCAGTTCATTTACTTTTTTCGCAAAGCTTGCGTATCATTCCATTGATAAAAGGGTAGAAGAAAGCACATGTTTTGTTACATCACACAAGATGATGGTGCCAATCCTGGTGGCGGCGGCTCTAGCCCAACATCGTGTGTCGTCCTGAATAGTTTGCAACAGGCGAGTGGCGGATGGCCGAGATTTGTCGAAGATGCATTCATTGCGGTGCTTCCAAAGGCATCAGGACGAGAGTATGATAGTCGAGGATAAACCTCGACGCACGGAGCTTGGCGCTTGGGAGCAAGAAGACACCCACCAGGGGGTCGTCAGACACGGGGGCGATGTCGTCGACTGACACCAAGTAAGAACCTCATGCTAGATTTGGTGCGACAAAGGACATCCGACCATGAGGTGGTGCATGGTTTTTGGCACCTGATCGCAGACGGAGTACAATTATGTAGTCATGACCGAGACACTTCTCCGGTCAATAACCAACAGCGGAACCTGGATGCTCATATTGGCTCCTACATATTCTATGAAGATCTTTATCGATCGAGCCGTTATGACAACATACGTTATTCCCTTTGTCTATCCGTATGTTACTTGCCCGAGATTCGATCGTCAGTATCTTCATACCTAGTTCAATCTCGTTACCGGCAAGTCTCTTTACTCGTTCCGTAATACATCATCCCGCAACTAACTCATTAGTCACATTGCTTGCAAGGCTTATTATGATTTGCATTACCGAGAGGGCCCAGAGATACCTCTCCGATACTCGGAGTGACAAATCCTAATCTTTATCTATGCCAACCCAACAAACACCTTCGGAGATACCTGTAGAGCATCTTTATAATCACCCAGTTACGTTGTGACGTTTGGTAGCACACAAGGCATTCCTCCGGTATCCGGGAGTTGCATAATCTCATAGTCGAAGGAATATGTATTTGACATGAAGAAAGCAATAGCAATAAACTGAACGATCATTATGCTAAGCTAACGGATGGGTCTTGTCCATCACATCATTCTCCTAATGATGTGAACCCGTTCATAAAATGACAACACATTTCTATGTTTAGGAAACTTAACCATCTTTGATTAACGAGCTAGTCTAGTGGAGGCTTACTAGGGACACGGTCTTTGTCTATGTATCCACACATGTATCAAGTTTCCGGTTAATACAATTCTAGCATGAATAATAAACATTTATCATGATATAAGGAAATATAAAATAACAACTTTATGATTGCCTCTAGGGCATATTTCCTTCAGTCCCCCACTTGCAGTAGAGTCAATAATCTAGTTCACATCACCATGTGATTTAACACCAATAGTTCACATCTTTATGTGATTAACACCCATAGTTCACATCGCCATGTGACCAACACTCAAAGGGTTTACTAGAGTCAATAATCTAGTTCACATCGCTATGTGATTAACACCCAAAAAGTACTAAGGTGTGATCATGTTTTGCTTGTGAGAGAAGTTTAGTCAACAGGTCTGCCACATTCAGATCCGTATGTATTTTGCAAATTTGTATGTCTACAATGCTCTGCATGGAGCTACTCTAGCTAATTGCTCCCACTTTCAATATGTATCCAGATTGATACTCAGAGTCCTTCGGATCAGTGTCAAAGCTTGTATCGACGTAACCCTTTACGACGAACTCTTTGTCACCTCCATAACCGAGAAACATTTCCTTAGTGCTCTTTAGTTACCCAAGGATAATTTTGACCGCTGTCCAGTGATCTACTCCTGGACCACTATTGTATCCCTTGCTGAACTCATGGCAAGGTACACAATAGGTCTGGTATACATCATGACATATTGTATAGAACCTATGGCTGAGGCATAGGGAATGACTTTCATTCTCTCTATCTTCTGCCGTGGTCGGGTTTTGAGTCTTACTCAATTTCATACCTTACAACTCAGGCAAGAACTCCTTCTTTGACTGATCCATTTTGAACTCCTTCAAAATCTTATCAAGGTATGTACTCATCGAAAGTCTTATCAAGCGTCTTGATCTATCTCTATAGATCTTGATGCCCAATATGTAAGTAGCTTCACCGAGGTCTTTCTTTGAAAAACTCCTTTCAAACACTCCTTTATGCTTTCCAGAAAATTCTACATCATTTCCGATCAACAATATGTCATTCACATATACTTATCAGAAAGGCTGTTGTGCTCCCACTCACTTTCTTGTAAATACAGGCTTCACCGCAAGTCTGTATAAAACTATATGCTTTGATCAACTTATCAAAGCGCATATTCCAACTCCGAGATGCTTGCACCAGTCCATAGATGGATCGCTGGAGTTTGCACACTTTGTTAGCACCTTTAGGATTGACAAAACCTTTTGGTTGCATCATATACAACTCTTCTTTAAGAAATCCATTAAGGAATACAGTTTTGACATCCATTTGCCAGATTTCACAAAGTGCGGCAATTGCTAACATGATTCGGACAGACTTAAGCATCGCTACGAGTGAGAAAATCTCATCGTAATCAACACCTTGAACTTGTCGAAAACCTTTTGCGACAAGTCGAGCTTTGTAGATAGTAACACTACCATCAGCGTCTGTCTTCCTCATGAAGATCCATTTATTCTCATAGGCTTGCCGATCATTGGGCAAGTCCACCAAATTCCATACTTTGTTCTCATACATGGATCCTATCTCAGATTTCATGGCCTCAAGCCATTTTGCGGAATATGGGCTCATCATCGCTTCCTCATAGTTCGTAGGTTCGTCATGATCTAGTAACATGACTTCCAAAATAGGATTACCGTACCACTCTGGTGCGGAACGTGCTCTAGTTGACCTACGAGGTTTGGTAGTAACTTGATCTGAAGTTTCATGATCATTATCATTAGCTTCCTCTCTAGTTGGTTAGGCATCACGGGAACGGTTCTCTGTGATGAGCTACTTTCCAATTCGAGAGAAGGCATAATTACCTCATCAAGTTCCACTTTCCTCCCACTCACTTCTTTTGAGAGAAACTCCTTCTCAAGAAAGGATCCATTCTTAGCAACAAAGATCTTGCCTTCGGATCTGTGATAGAAGGTGTACACAACAGTTTCTTTTGGGTATCCTATGAAGACGCACTCCTCCGATTTGGGTTCGAGCTTATCAGGCTGAAGCCTTTTGACATAAGTGTCGCAACCCCAAACTTTAAGAAACGACAGCTTAGGTTTCTTGCCAAACCACAGTTCATACGGTGTCGTCTCAACGAATTTAGACGGTGCCCTATTTAACGTGAATGCAGTTGTCTCTAATGCATAAATCGCACCATATCTAATGAAGTACGATTACGATGTTCGGACACACCATTACGCTGTGGTGTTCCAGGTGGCGTGAGTTGTGAAACTATTCCACATTGTTTTAAATAAAGGCCAAACTCGTAACTCAAATATTAACCTCCCCGATCAGATCGTAGAAACTTTATTTTCTTGTTACGATGATTCTCCACTTGACTCTGAAATTCCTTCAACTTTTCAAATGTTTCAGATTTGTGTTTCATTAAGTATATATCCCATATCTGCTCAAATCATTTGTGAAGGTCAGAAAATAACGATACCTGCCGCGTGCCTCAACACTCATCGGACTGCATACATCGGTATGTATTATTTCCAATAAGTCATTGGCTCGCTCCATTGTTCCGGAGAATGGAGTTTTAGTCATCTTGCCCATGAGGCATGGTTCACAAGTATCAAATGATTCATAATCAAGTGATTCCAAAAATCCATCCGTATGGAGTTTCTTCATGCGCTTTACACCAATATGACCTAAACGGCAGTGCCACATGTATGTTGCACTATCATCATCAACTTTGCATCTTTTGGCATCAATATTATGAATAGGTAGTATTACTACGATCGAGACTCAATAAACCATTTACGTTGGGTGTATGACCATAGAAGGTTTTATTCATGTAAACATAACAACAATTATTCTCTGAATTAAATGAATAACCGTATTGCAATAAACATGATCCAATCATATTCATGCTCAACGCAAACACCAAATAACATTTATTTAGGTTCAACACTAATCCCGAAGGTAGAAGGAGTATGCGATGGTGGTCTTATCAACCTTGGAATCACTTCCAACACACATCGTTACCTTGCCCTTAACTAGTCTATTTTCATTTTGCAACTCCTGTTTCAAGTTACTAATCTTAGCAACTAAACCGGCATCAAATACCCTAGGGTTACTATGAACACTAGTAAAGTACACATCAATAACATGTATATCAAATATACCTTTGTTCACTTTGCCATCCTTCTTATTCGCCAATTATTTAGGGTAGTTCCGCTTCCAGTGACCATTCCCTTTGCAGTAGAAGCACTCAGTTTCAGGCTTAGGTCTAGCTTTGGGCTTATTCACGGGAGTGGCAACTTGCTTGTCATTCTTCTTGAAGTTCCCTTTCTTTTCCTTTGACTTTTTTCTTGAAACTAGTGGTCTTGTTAACCATCAACACTTGATGCTCTTTCTTGATTTCTACCTTCGCGGATTTTAGCATCACGAAGAGCTCGGGAATCATTTTCGTCATCCCTTGCATATTATAGTTCATCACGAAGTTCCAGTAACTTGGTGATAGTGACTAGAGAACTTTGTCAATCACTATCTTATCTGGAAGATTAATTCCCACTTGATTCAAGCGATTGTAGTACTCAGACATTCTTAGCACATGCTCACTGGTTGAGCTATTCTCCTCCATCTTGTAGGAAAAGTAATTGCCAGAGGTCTCATACCTCTCGACTCGGGCATGAGTCCGAAATACCAATTTCAGCTCTTGAAACATCTTATATGCTCCATGGCGTTCAAAACATTTTTGAAGTCCTGGTTCTAAGCCGTAAAACATGGCAAACTAAACTATCAAGTAGTCATCATACCGAGCTTGCAAAACGTTCATAACGTCTGCATCTGCTCCTGCAATAGGTGAGGGAGTCCTGGACTAAGGGATCCTCGGGCATCCGGCCTGTTAGCTATGGGCCGGACTGATGGGCTGTGAAGATACGAAGACCGAAGACTGTACCCGTGTCCGGATGGGACTCTCATTGGCGTGGAAGGCAAGCTTGGCGACCAAATATGTAGATTCCTTTCCTTGTAACCGACCTGGTGTAACCCTAGATCCTCCTGGTGTCTATATAAACCAGAGGACTTAGTCCGGAGGGGGGATATACTCATTACCATAGTCATACAGGCTAGATTTCTAGGGTTTAGCCATTACGATCTCGTGGTAGATCAACTCTTGTAATACTCATATTCATCAAGATCAATCAAGCAGGAAGTAGGGTATTACCTCCATAGAGAGGGCCCGAACCTGGCTAAACATCGTGTCCCCTGTCTCCTGTTACCATCGACCTTAGACGCACAGTTCGGGACCCCCTACCCGAGATCCGCCGGTTTTGACACCAACATTGGTGCTTTCATTGAGAGTTCCACTGTGCCGCCGCCGACAGGTTCGATGAATCGCCTTGTCCTCAAAGACAATATCACCACCGGAGGAGAGCTGGCCCCAGGCCAAACCCTCCGGCTGGGCGGCTTCACCATGACCACCCGTCCGGCCGTTAAGCCGACGATGACCTCTCGGGCCATCGAAAATCCCCTTCGTATCGACCCCAAACACTCCAAGCAGATGGATCCGGCGGAGTTTTCGTCTTTAAATGAGCTCCTTGATCGCATCGCCGCCCTGGGAATCGCCACAGATTACGATCGGATCAGGCTTAAACCCGACCAAAGAGAAATCAAATCTCCACCGGTCACCCACCAGATAGCGGTAGTCGAGGAGCAAGACGGCGACTCTTCCCCTATACTGAAGACGGACTATGCCCGGATCGCCGACCCTACAGAGCCGGATACCCACCAGCAAAAGGAGGTGACCGGCCTTCCGAACATAGAATCGGACGGCGGGTATAAGCAACCAGAAGATACTCCGGAGCCCGGACTGTTAAGTCTGGAAAACCTTCAAACTCCGGATCATCGATCGGGTCAGGGTCCGAATCCAATTCCACCCACCCACCCAGATATAAACGCTCTTATGAGCATAAAACAACAGTCTCAGGAAACGGTCCACCACTTCTGGGCCAGATTCCTCCTTGTCAAGGAAAAGGTTAAAGATTGCCGCGACGAGGACGCGATATCAGCGTTCTGCAACAATTGCACGGACAAAGGAATACTCAACGCTATCAACCGCTGTCGCTTATTACACTTCGCTAACTTGGCAACTATCATGCAGAAGTACAACGCAATGGAAAGCGCCTGGAAAACTCAGGCAACCCGTTGGGAACCATCGGACCCCACTCAACCCCTCATTCAGGCGAAAAGGGCACTGTTGGAAATATGCCCTAGAGGCAATAATAAATGGTTATTATTGTATTTCCTTGTTCATGATAATTGTCTATTGTTCATGCTATAATTGTATTAACTGGAAACCGTAATACATGTGTGAATACATAGACCACAACATGTCCCTAGTAAGCCTCTAGTTGACTAGCTCGTTGATCAATAGATGGTCATGGTTTCCTGGCCATGGACATTGGATGTCGTTGATAATGGGATCACATCATTGGGAGAATGATGTGATGGACAAGACCCAATCCTAAGCATAGCACAAGATCGTGTAGTTCGTTTGCTAAGAGCTTTTCTAATGTCAAGTATCATTTCCTTAGACCATGAGATTGTGCAACTCCCGGATACTGTAGGAATGCTTTGGGTGTACCAAATGTCACAACGTAACTGGGTGGCTATAAAGGTGCACTACAGGTATCTCCGAAAGTGTCTGTTGGGTTGGCACGAATCGAGACTGGGATTTGTCACTCCATATGACGGAGAGGTATCTCTGGGCCCACTCGGTAATGCATCATCATAATGAGCTCAATGTGACTAAGGAGTTAGCCACGGGATCATGTGTTATGGAACGAGTAAAGAGACTTGCCGGTAACAAGATTGAGCGAGGTATTGGGATACCGACGATCGAATCTCGGGCAAGCAACATGCCGATAGACAAAGGGAATTGTATACGGGATTGATTGAATCCCCGACATCGTGGTTCATCCGATGAGATCATTGTGGAACATGTGGGAGCCAATATGGGTATCCAGATCCCGCTATTGGTTATTGGCCGGAGAGGTGTCTCGGTCATGTCTGCATGGTTCCCGAACCCGTAGGGTCTACACACTTAAGGTTCGGTGACGCTGGAGTTGTTATGGGAAATAGTATGTGGTTACCGAAGGATGTTCGGAGTCCCGGATAGGATCCCGGACGTCACGAGGAGTTCCGGAATGGTCCAGAGGTAAAGATTTATATATGGGAAGTCATCATACGGTCACCGAAAGTGTTCGGGGTATGCCGGTATTGTACCGGGGCCACCGAAGGGGTTCCGGGGGTCCACCGGGAGGGTCCACCTGCCCCGGAGGGCCTTATGGGCTGTAGGTGGAAGGGAACCAGCCCCTAAGTGGGCTGGGCACCAACCTCCCCCTAGGGCCCATGCGCCTAGGGTTGGGGGAAACCCTGGAGGGGGCGCCCCCCTTGACTTGGGGGGCAAGCCACCCTCCCTGGCCGCTGCCCCTCCCACCAGATGGGATCTAAGGGGCCGGCCCCCCTCTCCCTTGCCCCTATATATAGTGGAGGGGTGGGAGGGCAGCCGCACCCCTGGCCTGGCGCAGCCCTCTCCTCCTCCAACTCCTCCTCCTCCTCCGTAGTGCTTAGCGAAGCTCTACCGGAGAACCACGAGCTCCACTGCCACCACGCCGTCGTGCTGCTGGAGTTCTCCCTCAACTTCTCCTCTCCCCTTGCTGGATCAAGAAGGAGGAGACGTCCCCGGGCTGTACGTGTGTTGAACGCGGAGGCGCCGTCCGTTCGGCGCTAGATCGGATCTTCCGCGATTTGAATCGCTGCGAGTACGACTCCATCAACCGCGTTCTTGTAAGGCTTCCACTTAGCGATCTTCAAGGGTATGAAGATGCATTCCCTCTCTCTCGTTGCTAGCATCTCCTAGATTGATCTTTGTGACACGTAGGAAAATTTTGAATTATTGCGACGTTCCCCAACAGTGGCATCATGAGCCAGGTCTATGCGTAGATTCTATGCACGAGTAGAACACAAAGTAGTTGTGGGCGATGATTTGTCCAATTTGCTTGCCGTCACTAGTCTTATCTTGATTCGGCGGCATTGTGGGATGAAGCGGCCCGGACCGACCTTACACTTACACTTACGTGAGACAGGTTCCACCGACTGACATGCACTTGATGCATAAGGTGGCTAGCGGGTGTCTGTCTCTCCCACTTTAGTCGGATCGGATTCGATGAAGAGGGTCCTTATGAAGGGTAAATAGAAATTGGCATATCACCGTTGTGGCTTTTGCGTAGGTAAGAAACGTTCTTGGTAGAAACCCATAGCAGCCACGTAAAACATGCAACAACAATTAGAGGACGTCTAACTTGTTTTTGCAGGGTATGCTATGTGATGTGATATGGCCAAAAGGATGTGATGAATGATATATGTGATGTATGAAATTGATCATGTTCTTGTAATAGGAATCACGACTTGCATGTCGATGAGTATGACAACCGGCAGGAGCCATAGGAGTTGTCTTAATTTATTGTTTGACCTGCATGTCAATGAAAAACGCCATGTAATTATTTTACTTTATTGCTAACCGTTAGCCATAGTAGTAGAAGTAATAGTTGGTGAGACAACTTCATGAAGACACGATGATGGAGATCATGGTGTCATGCCGGTGACGAAGGTGATCATGCCGCGCCTCGAAGATGGAGATCAAAAGGCGCAAGATGATACTAGCCATATCATGTCACTTTATGATTTGCATGTGACGTTTGTCATGTTTACATCTTATTTGCTTAGAACGACGGTAGCATAAATAAGATGATCCCTCACTAAAATTTCAAGAGATGTGTTCCCCCTAACTGTGCACCGTTGCGAAGGTTCGTTGTTTCGAAGCACCACGTGATGATCGGGTGTGATAGATTCTAACGTTCGCATACAACGGGTGTAAGCCAGATTTACACATCCGAAACACTTAGGTTGACTTGACGAGCCTAGCATGTACAGACATGGCCTCGGAACACGGAAGACCGAAAGGTCGAACATGAGTCGTATAGCAGATACGATCAACATGAAGATGTTCACCGATGATGACTAGTCCGTCTCACGTGATGATCGGATACGACCTAGTTGACTCGGATCATGCATCACTTAGATGACTAGAGGGATGTCTATCTGAGTGGGAGTTCATTAAAAAATTGATTAGATGAACTTAATTATCATGAACATAGTCAAAAGGTCTTTGCAAATTATGTCGTAGCTTACGCTTTAGTTCTACTAAGATATGTTCCTAGAGAAAATTTAGTTGAAAGTTGATAGTAGCAATTATGCGGACTGGGTCCGTAAACTGAGGATTGTCCTCATTGCTGCACAGAAGGCTTATGTCCTTAATGCACCGCTCAGTGTGCTGAACCTCGAGCGTCGTTTGTGGATGTTGCGAACATCTGAAATACACGTTTTGATGACTACGTGATAGTTTAGTGCGTAATGTTAAAACGGTATAGAATTAAGGCACCGAAGACGTTTTTGAAACGTCGCAGAACATATGAGATGTTCCAAAGAATAAAATTGGGATTTCAGACTAGTGCCCATGTCAAGAGGTATGAGACCTCTGACAAGTTTCTTAAGCCTGCAAACTAAGGGAGAAAAGCTCAATCGTTGAGCATGTGCTCAGATTGTCTAAGTACTACAATCGCTTGAATCGAGTGGGAGTTAATCTTCCAGTTGAGATAGTGATGGTTCTCCATAGTCACTGCCACCAAGCTATTAGAGCTTCGTGATGAACTATAACATATCAGGGATAGACATGATGATCCTTGAGCAACTCGCGATGTTTGACACCGCGAAAGTAGAAATCAAGTAGGAGCATCAATTGTTGATGGTTAGTAAAACCACTAGTTTCAAGAAGGGCATGGGAAACAAGGGATACTTCATGAAACGACAAATTAGTTGCAGCTCTAGTGAAGAAAGCCAAGGTTGAACCCAAACCCGAGACTAAGTGCTTCTGTAATGAGGGGAACGGTCACTGAAGCAGAACTACCCTAGATACTTGGTAGATGAGAAGGCAGGCAAGGTCGACAGAAGTATATTGGATATACATTATATTAATGTGTACTTTACTAGTACTCCTAGTAGCACCAGGGTATTAGATACCGGTTCGGTTGCTAAGTGTTGGTAACTCGAAATAAAAGGCTACTGAATAAACGGAGACTAGCTAAAGGTGAGATGACGATATGTGTTGGAAGTGTTTCCAAGGTTGATGTGATCAAACATCGCACGCTCCCTCTACCATCGAGATTGGTGTTAAACCTAAATAATTGTTATTTGGTGTTTGCGTTGAGCATAGACATGATTGGATTATGTTCATCGCAATACGGTAATTCATTTAAGGAGAATAATGGTTACTCTGTTTATTTGAGTAATACCTTCAATGGTCTTGCACCTAAAATGAATGGTTTATTGAATCTCGATCGTAGTGATACACATGTTCATGCCAAAAGATATAAGATAGTAATGATAGTACCACATACTTGTGGCACTGCCATTTGAGTCATATTGGTATAAAACGCATGAAGAAGCTCCATGTTGATGGATCTTTGGACTCACTCGTTTTTGAAAAGATTGAGACATGCGAACCATGTTATTGGTAGATATGCATGAAGAAACTCCATACAGATGGATCGTTTGAACTCACTTGATTTTGAATCACTTGAGACATGCAAATCATACCACATGGGCAAGATGACTGAAAGGCCTTGTTTTTCAGTGAAATGGAACAAGAGAGCAACTTGTTGGAAGGAATACATTTGATGTGTGCAGTCCAATGAGTGCTGAGGCACGCAGTGGATATCATTATGTTCTTACTTTACAGATGATTTGAGTAGATACTGAGAATATTTACTTGATGAAACACAAGTCTGAATTATTGAAAGGTTCAAGTAATTTCAGAGTGAAGTTGAAGATCGTCGTGACAAGAGGATAAAAATGTCTATGATATGATCATAGAGATGAATATCTGAGTTACGAGTTTGGCACACAATTAAGACATTGTGGAAATTGTTTCACAAGTAATACCGCCTGGAACACCATAGTGTGATGGTGTGTCCAAACATCATAACTGCACCCTATTGGATATGGTGCATACCATGACGTCTCTTATCGAATTACCACTATCGTTTATGGGTTAGGCATTAGAGACAACCACATTCACTTTAAATAGGGCACCACGCAATTCCGTTGAGACGACACCGTATGAACTATGGTTTAGAGAAACCTAAGCTGTCGTTTCTTAAAAGTTTGGGGCTGCGACGCTTATGTGAAAATGTTTCAGGCTGATAAGCTCGAACCCGAAGCGGATAAATGCATCTTCATAGAATACCCAAAACAGTTGGGTATACCTCCTATTTCAGATCCGGAAGCAAGGTGACTGTTTCTAGAAACAGGTCCTTTCTCGAGGAAAAGTTTCTCTCGAAAGAATTGAGTGGGAGGATGGTGGAGACTTGATGAGGTTATTGAACCGTCACTTCAACTAGTGTGTAGCAGGGCACAAGAAGTTGTTCCTGTGGCACCTACACCAATTGAAGTGGAAGCTTATGACAGTGGTCATGAAACTTCAGAGCAAGTCACTACCAAACCTCGTAGGACGACAAGGATGTGTACTACTTCAGAGTGGTACGTAATCCTGTCTTAGAAGTCATGTTGCTAGACAACAATGAACCTACGAGCTATGGAGAAACGATGGTGGGCCCGGATTCCGACGAATGGCTCGAGGCCATAAAATCCGAGAGGATCCATGTATGAAAACAAAGTATAGACTTTGGAAGAACTACTTGATGGTCGTAAGGCTGTTGGGTACAGATGGATTTTAAAAGGAAGACAGACAATGATGGTAAGTGTCACCATTAAGAAAGCTCGACTTGTCGTTAAGATGTTTTCCGGCAAGTTCAAGGAGTTGACTGCGATGAGACTTTCTCACTCGTAGCGATGCTAAGAGTCTGTTGGAATTATATTAGTAGTTACTGCATTATTTATGAAATCTTGCAGATAGGATGTCAAAACATTGTTTCCTCGACGATTTTCTTGAGGAAAGGTTGTATGTGATACAACCAGAAGGTTTTGTCAATCCTGAAAGATGCTAACAAGTATGCAAAGCTCCAGCAATCCTTCTAAGGATTGGAGTAAGCATCTCGGAGTTGGAATGTACGCTTTGATGAGATGATCAAAGATTTTGGGTTTATACAAAGTTTATGAGAAACTTGTATTTCCAAAGAAGTGAGTGGGAGCAATATAGAATTTTTGATGAGTATATGTTGTTAACATATTGTTGATAAGAAATGATATAGAATTTCTGGAAAGCATACAGGGTTATTTGAAAAGTGTTTTTCAATGGAAAACCTGGATTAAGCTACTTGAACATTGAGCATCAAGATCTATAAGGATAGATAAAAAACGCTCAATAGTACTTTCAAATGAATACATACCGTGACAAGATTTTGAAGGAGTTCAAAATAGATCAGCAAAGAAGGAGTTCTTGGCTGTGTTACAAGGTGTGAGTATTGAGTAAGAATCAAGACCTGACCACGGCAGAAGAGAGAGAAAGGACGAAGGTCGTCCCCTATGCTTTAGACGTAGGCTCTACAATATGCTATGCTGTGTACCGCACCTGAAGTGTGCCTTGCCATGAGTTAGTCAAGGGGTACAATAGTGATCCAGGAATAGATCACATGACAGCGGTCGAACTTATCCTTAGTAACTAGTGGACTAAGGAATTTTCTCGATTATGGAGGTGGTAAAAGAGTTCGTCGTAAAGGGTTACGTCGATGCAAACTTTGACACTAATCCGGATGACTCTGAGTAGTAAACCGGATTCGTATAGTAGAGCAGTTATTTGGAATAGCTCCAAGTAGCGCGTGGTAGCTGCATCTACAAGATGACATAGAGATTTGTAAAGCACACACGGATCTGAAAGGTTCAGACCCGTTGACTAATAACCTCTCTCACAAGCGAGATATGAACAAACCCCATGGGCGTTGGATTCATTACAATCACATAGTGATGTGAACTAGATTATTGACTCTAGTGCAAGTGGGAGACTGTTGGAAATATGCCCTAGAGGCAATAATAAATGGTTATTATTGTATTTCCTTGTTCATGATAATTGTCTATTGTTCATGCTATAATTGTATTAACTGGAAACCGTAATACATGTGTGAATACATAGACCACAACATGTCCCTAGTAAGCCTCTAGTTGACTAGCTCGTTGATCAATAGATGGTCATGGTTTCCTGGCCATGGGCATTGGATGTCGTTGATAATGGGATCACATCATTGGGAGAATGATGTGATGGACAAGACCCAATCCTAAGCATAGCACAAGATCGTGTAGTTCGTTTGCTAAGAGCTTTTCTAATGTCAAGTACCGTTTCCTTAGACCATGAGATTGTGCAACTCCTGGATACTGTAGGAATGCTTTGGGTGTACCAAACGTCACAACATAACTGGGTGGCTATAAAGGTGCACTACAGGTATCTCCGAAAGTGTCTGTTGGGTTGGCATGAATCGAGACTGGGATTTGTCACTCCGTATGACGGAGAGGTATCTCTGGGCCCACTCGGTAATGCATCATCATAATGAGCTCAATGTGACTAAGGAGTTAGCCACGGGATCATGCGTTACGGAACGAGTAAAGAGACTTGCCGGTAAAAAGATTGAGCGAGGTATTGGGATACCGACGATCGAATCTCGGGCAAGCAACGTGCCGATAGACAAAGGGAATTGTATACGGGATTGATTGAATCCCCGACATCGTGGTTCATCCGATGAGATCATTGTGGAACATGTGGGAGCCAATATGGTTATCCAGATCCCGCTATTGGTTATTGGCCGGAGAGGTGTCTCGGTCATGTCTGCATGGTTCCCGAACCCGTAGGGTCTACACACTTAAGGTTCGGTGATGCTAGAGTTGTTATGGGAAATAGTATGTGGTTACCGAAGGATGTTCGGAGTCCCGGATAGGATCCCGGACGTCACGAGGAGTTCCGGAATGGTCCGGAGGTAAAGATTTATATATGGGAAGTCATCATACGGTCACCGGAAGTGTTCGGGGTATGCCGGTATTGTACCGGGGCCACCGAAGGGGTTTCGGGGGTCCACCTGCCCCGGAGGGCCTTATGGGCTGTAGGTGGAAGGGAACCAGCCCCTAAGTGGGCTGGGCACCAACCTCCCCCTAGGGCCCATGCGCCTAGGGTTGGGGGAAACCCTGGAGGGGGCGCCCCCTTTGACTTGGGGGGCAAGCCACCCTCCCTGGCCGCCGCCCCTCCCACCAGATGGGATCTAAGGGGTCGGCCCCCCTCTCCCTTGCCCCTATATATAGTGGAGGGGTGGGAGGGCAGCCGCACCCCTGGCTTGGCGCAGCCCTCTCCTCCTCCAACTCCTCCTCCTCCTCCGTAGTGCTTAGCGAAGCTCTGCCGGAGAACCACGAGCTCCACTGCCACCACGCCGTCGTGCTGCTGGAGTTCTCCCTCAACTTCTCCTCTCCCCTTGTTGGATCAAGAAGGAGGAGACGTCCCCGGGCTGTACGTGTGTTGAACGCGGAGGCGCCGTCCGTTCGGCGCTAGATCGGATCTTCCGCGATTTGAATCGCTGCGAGTACGACTCCATCAACCGCGTTCTTGTAACGCTGCCGCTTAGCGATCTTCAAGGGTATGAAGATGCATTCCCTCTCTCTCGTTGCTAGCATCTCCTAGATTGATCTTGGTGACACGTAGGAAAATTTTGAATTATTGCTACGTTCCCCAACAGGCACACCCTTGTAGCATGCCCGGTCCCATAGTAAAGAAATATAAGTCCATTACGGGGCGCGGAACCGTTCTTGAAGGATGTCTCGATGGGCCATGCAAAATACAAGCAACACCGGACAACATACCAACACACAGCCTTAGAGCATGTTGGATACTCCGGCAAGTGGCCAAGAGCGGCGAGAATATCCTCATCAAGAATATCCCAGAACAACACCCCCGAGAAGACGACGACCCCAGAGTATTGACGATCTTCGAGACATTCGCCTCAAACAATAAGCGCAAAAGGGCACTCCGCGACCTCGCCGAAGTCTGTCAAATCGCCGCGAAAAACCCTTGGAACGACACGGCTATAACCTTTAATGCCGGCGACGAACCGAAATACAAGACAGTCCGAGCGCCAGCCGCATTAGTCCTCAGTCCCATCGTGGACAGCTTTAGACTCACCAAGGTCCTCATGGACGGCGGCAACGGACTAAACCTCATCTATGAGGATACACTCCACAAAATGGAAATAGACAGAAGTCGCATCAAGCAAAGCAGCACGACCTTCCGAGGAATCATTCCCAGTCGGGAGGTGCGGTGCGCGGGAAAAATCACACTTGACGTGGTATTCGGCACGCCGGAGAATTATCGGTTCGAAGAAATAACCTTCCAGGTGGCCCCTTTCAGCAGTGGATATCACGCCCTGTTGGGGTGAGATGCTTTTACACGCTTCCAAGCTATACCTCATTACGGGTACATGAAGCTCAAAATTCCCGGGCCCAACGGCATAATCACTCTTGTGAGTGATCCGGACATAGCACTCCGCGCCGAAAACAAAACCGCATCCCTAGCCCTCAAGGCATTATCTGAAGCCCTCGCGGCCGAGGAATTAACTGCACTGCGCTCCACGGTGGATAGGGACGATGTGATATTAGACAAACAACCCAAATCCACCTCCTTCAAACCGGCAGAAGAAATAGTCAAATTCCAGGTCCACCCAACGGACCCCAAGAAGATAGCATCTATTGGGGCAAAACTAGACCCAACGGTCGACGCCACGCTATGAGATTTCCTTCGTGAAAACTGGGATATATTCGCCTGGCACCCTTCTGACATGCCTGGAATCCCACCCGAACTGGCCGAACATAGCCTCAGTATATTAAAGGGATACAAACCAGTCAAACAAGCACTGTGGCGCTTTTCCGAACCCAAACGCCAAGCTATGGGGGAGGAGCTGGCCAAGCTAATTGAGGCCGGATTCATTAGAGAAATAAAACATCCGGACTGGCTGGCAAACCTGGTGATGGTACCAAAGAAGGACAAATCCTGGCGCCTGTGCGTCGACTTTAAAGACCTAAGGATCCCTTCCCCCTCCCCCGCATCGATCAAATCATTGATGCTATCGCAGGACACGACTCACTATGTTTCCTTGATGCATATTCCGGATACCATCAAATCAAAATGAAGGAATCCGATCAAGCCGCAACAACATTTATTACCCCGTATGGGCCATTCTGCTTCAACACCATGCCCTTCAGGCTCAAGAACGCCGGCGCCACATACCAACGCATGATTCAAACATGCCTGGAGAAACAAATCGACAAGACAGTTGAAGCCTATGTGGACGACGTCGTCATCAAAACTAGGCACGTTGAAACACTAATAGACGATTTACGTCTCACATTCGACAACCTGCGCGCGTATGACATTAAGCTCAATCCGGAAAAGTGTGTTTTCGGCATCCCCGCGGGAAAACTGCTGGGCTTCATCGTTTCCAATAGAGGAATTGAAGCAAATCCAGCCAAAATTCGAGCTCTGTCCCAATTGGCTACGCCAACGGGCCTCAAAGAAGTCCAAAAACTCATGGGTTGCATGGCAGCTCTAAGCCGCTTTATCTCCAGATTGGGAGAAAAGGCACTGCCACTCTATCGCCTTTTACGGCGAACCGATCACTTCGAGTGGACGGACGCGGCAACAGCCGGACTGGAGGAAATAAAAACCCTTCTAGCGAGCAACCCAATCCTGGCTGCGCCAAACGTCAGCGAACCCATGTTATTATACATATCGGCAACACATCAGGTGGTGAGCGCCGTGCTCGTCGTTGAACGAGAACAGGACGGACACAAATTCCCGCTTCAGAAGCCAGTATACTACGTATCCATTGTCCTTACACCATGCAAATCCCAGTACCCCCATTATCAAAAGATAGCATACGCGGTCTTTATGGCATCCCGAAAGCTACGACACTACTTCCAGGAGTGTTCGATCACGGTGGCTTCCGAAGTACCCCTCAATGACATAATAAACAACCGCGATGCCACGGGCCGGATTGCCAAATGGGCCATTGAGCTCCTTCCATTTGATATTATATACAAACCACGTCGAGCTATTAAATCCCAAGTACTGGCTGACTTCGTCGCCGAATGGACAGAGGCCGAACTCCCTATAAAGAGTACGACACATATTCCAATTGGGTTATGTATTTCGATGGCTCCAAAATGCTGGCAGGGCTAGGAGCGGGCGTCGTTTTAACGTCCCCTACTGGAGACGTCGTTCAGTACGTACTCCAAATACTATACACAGACTCCAACAACGCAGCCGAATATGAGGCCTTATTGCATGGTCTCCGGATGGCTGTCTCCATGGGCATACAACGCCTGGAAGTGCGCGGGGACTCAAACCTTGCAATATCTCAAATAAATGGAGACTTCGATGCCAAAGATCCGAAGATGGCAGCTTATCGTAATGCCGTCATAAAAATGTCGGCTCGGTTCGAGGGGCTCGAGTTCCATCATGTGGCTCGAGAAAGTAATCAAGCGGCGGACGTTCTTGCTCGTATCGGCGCTAAGCGCGACCCCGTCCCACCTAATATCTTTCTGGAAGGGCTTTTTAAGCCATCCGTGGTGTGGCAGGGGGAAAACGGCAACGCCAGTCCGGATCCAAACATAACCCCAGATTCCGAACAGACCGGTATCATTGGAGGCTCAGTCACCGAAATAACACCGTTGGCGCATCTCATCATGGCAGTCATTGCCCCATGGAACAAACCTTTCCTGGCCTACCTTAACAAGAAGGAACTTCCTGAGGATCAGAATGAGGCCCGCCGCATTGTCCGGCGTTCGAAGGCCTACAAGGTTCACGACGGAGAGCTCTATAAGAAAAGTGCCACCAGAGTCCTTCAAAGATGTATCTCCGAGGAGGAGGGGCGGCAGCTCCTGGCTGAGATTCATGCCGGTCTCGGTGGGCACCACGCCGCAGATTAGGCGCTTGTTAGCAAGGCCTTCCGTACAGGGTTCTATTGGCTGACGGCCCGAGCGGAAGCACAGGACCTTGTCCAACGTTGCGTTGGATGCCAACTCTTCGCCAACCAAAGCCATATGCCCCCATCGCCCTACAAACAATCCCCATCACTTGGCCTTTTGCGGTTTGGGGAGTGGATATGGTTGGACCCCTTAAAGGAGGAAGCCATAAGAAAAAATATCTGCTGGTCATGGTGGATAAATTCACCAAGTGGATAGAGGCCAAACCAGTTAAAACGGCTGAGGCCGGGCCAGTAATAGACTTTATATCTGGTGTCGTACACCGTTATGGTGTTCCACACAGTATCATCATGAATAACGGCTCCAACTTCACAGCCGACGAAGTGAAAACCTGGTGCGCTAATTTGGGCATCAAACTTGATTACGCCTCTGTCTATCATCCACAGACAAACGGTCAAGTGGAAAGAGCCAATGGTCTTATTATGAGCGGCATTAAGCCTAGACTAGTGCAGTCTTTGAAAGAATCAGACAAGCACTGGGTTGAGGAGCTCAACTCCGTACTCTGGGGGCTGTGGACCACGCCCAATCGCACTACCGGATACACACCTTTCTTCATGGTGTACGGCGCAGAGGCAGTACTGCCCTGCGACATTATTCATGACTCACCTCGAGTGCGCATGTACGAAGAGAGAGAGAGAGAGAGGCCGAGCTCGATCGGCAGGACAACTTAGATGCCCTGGAGGAGGAGCGCGACGCTGCAAAAGCCCGTTCCGCATTTTATCAACAACAGGCTCGCAGGTATCAAAGCAGAGAGGTGCGGGCCAAAACTTACAACGTCGGTGAACTCGTTCTACGCCTGCCGGAGAAGAAAAAGGACAAACTCAAGCCCAAATGGGAGGGTCCCTTCATTATCTAAGAAGTTCTCACCGGAGGGGCGTACCGCCTGCGTGATGCGTCAGACAATCGACTAGAGCCGAACCCCTGGAACGCGGCCAGACTCCGGAGATTCTATGCCTAGCGCCGAAATCTTTGTTCGTCTCCTTCCCCCTATTGTTTCCGTTATTTTTTTTCTCTCTTTTCGTTTTTTCTCTTTAGCTTTAAAAGCTTTCATGCGGTTAGACCGTGCACCCCCGACGCATACATCTTGAAGTATGTTCGTCTATTATACCTGGGGGCTTCTTGGACAGAAGCTTGCTATTATTATTTTCCGAGCATCAAGCTCTTCACATATGTGTTTTCTACCATATGTACCTTTACTTCGCCATTATATGCATCGATATGACTTAAGTTTTGGCCAAGCTGGGTTGCCTGGCTCCTGTGCTTATGCCCTACGTTCCTGTTAGTTCGGTGTAACACCCCGAGACCGACGCTCCAGATGCCTTTCATGTTTGGCGTGTCAGCTCTGTTATTTATTTGTTTGCATTCATCATCGCATCATCTGCATTGCATCCGCATGTTTCATAAAACCTGTAGCCCTTCGCAGTGTCGCTTCTCTCTGTCTTCGTTGACCTTTTGTCAGCCCCCCTTGTCTTTCTCGACCTCTCTCAAACCCCCTCGCGTGCGCGTCTGAATGCTTCCTGAACCTGACCCGCATGGTCATGACCAACAGGTCCGGATCATCTTCAAACATCCCCTAAATATCATCGGTTTATTTATTGAACTCACCTAGTCTATTTTTTTCAGGCCATCCGATTAAGATCGGAGGGACCAAATACCCCTATTCAAAATTCACTTGTTATTTAAAGACTAACCCTAAAACCTAGGGAGAGTTGTCCCATCGTTCCCTCACCCGCCGCCGCCACTCTCCCGCATCCACCTTGGGATCTCTCACGATCCATTCCACCCAACCAGATCGCACCGACCGCCTCCCTCATTTTCAGCATCGAACCAACCCCAGGCCCCTCGATCCACTCCTCGCCCGAGTCCCGGAGCTCCTCCATGTCGTGCTCCTCCTTGAGCCTGAGGACATGCCTCCTTTGCTCGATCCCCACCAACCAGCAGCCCCGTCGCGCCGGCCATGCTCCTCCGTGCTGGCCATCAGCAGCGCACCCCAGCGCCCTGCTCCGGACCTCGACCTCGTCGCCCTCGACCCCGCTCGACTCGCCGGAGAGCTGTCAGCCATGGAGACCACCACGACAAGGCCAGCCCCCGTCGCCCTTATCCTTTTCCTTCGTCCTTCTCCACCTCCCTAATCTCTCTGCTCCCTCTCTGCTGCTATGGACAGGGCTTCGACGCCGCCGTCCTCGTGCTGCATCACCATGGCTGCAACCCGAGCCCTTCCTCGCTCGATCTGGACCAGGAGGGTCCCGAGCATCTCCTCCACCGCCAGGGGAGCTGTCATGGCCATGGACGCCGTCCGCCGCCTCCAGCTCGAAACTCCGGCGGGCCCAAGCCTCGGAGGCGACCGGATCCGGTCCGGATCGACCTCCCCAAGCCCTCATCGCCGGCCTCCCCTGCTGCTGTTTCTGTTCTTCAGAGACGAGAGCAGTAGCGGCTCGCTCGTCCCGAGCGTTGACCGCGCCCTGCCTCGCCTCGATGTGCCTCCGTGGCCCGCAGCCAGCGCCAGGCCTAGCCGAAGCCAGCCAGCCTCAGCCTCTCCCTCCTCACCATCTTGGGCTTGGCCCATGGGTGAGCGCCCACAGCCCCTCCTCTGTTTAGCCCATGTTCTGTGTAGTTTCAGCCCGTTACATTTTTTTCCTGTTTCAGCGATTTTAGCATAATCCAGAGAACGCCAGTTTTCAGAAAAGTCCTTGCACATCATGCATCTGATAACTAATTAAACGTGCATCGGTTTAAAATGATTTTAATATGTAAAATGCTTAGAATTCTGTATAGTTTCATAATATGCCACTTTCATCCCATGTTAAAATGTTTAAAAATGCTGTTTGTTTAAATTTGCTTAAATGCCATGTTAAAATGATTTATTTCATAACTAATTGTCCGTAACTCGGAATTTAATAAACTTTATATGTAAATGGGGTAGAAAAATGCCTAGTTTAACATGGTGCACTTTATTTTGCTGTTTAACAACATTAAAATTGTGATTATGGCAGAACAGTACCAATTCCAAAATATGCATACGAGGATTTTTCGGATTTGTTGTTTGTTGTTCCGGCCTCATTTAAACTTGCCTAAATAGATAGTTTATTTATGCTTCACCTCTTGCCATGTTTAATAACATTTAATATTGTCGAGTACATAAACGAGAGAGAACTAAATAATTGATGTGGTGTTTCATCAATATGCAACTCGTTGCATATTGAGCTCCACTTAACTTGTAGTTTTGTTTGTGCACTTTGCCATGCCATGCCTCTTTAAACCGGACATGCATCATACTTGTTTTTGCATCATGCCATGTGTATGTGGTGATTGTTTACCTTGTTGTTTGCTTCTTTCCGGTTTGCTTCTCTCGTTAGCTTCGGTTTCGTTCCGGAGTTGTGAGGATCCTTTCGACTACGTCCGCTTGTCTTCTTCATGGATTCGTTCTTCTTCCTTGCGGGATCTCAGGCAAGATGACCATACCCTCGAAATCACTTCTATCTTTGCTTGCTAGTTGTTCGCTCTTTTGCTATGCCGCGCTACCTACCACTTGCCATATCATGCCTCCCATATTGCCATGTCAAGCCTCTAACCCACCTTTCCCAGCAAACCGTTGTTTGGCTACGTTACCGCTTTTGCTCAGCCCCTCTTATAGCGTTGCTAGTTGCAGGTGAAGATGGAGTTTGTTCCATGTTGGAACATGGATATGTTGGGATATCACAATATTCTCTTATTTAATTAATGCATCTATATACTTGGTAAAGAGTGGAAGGCTCGGCCTTATGCCTGGTGTTTTGTTCCACTCTTGCTGCCCTAGTTTCCGTCATACCGGTGTTATCTTCCTTGATTTTGCGTTCCTTACGCGGTTGGATGATTTATGGGACCCCCTTGACAGTTCGCTTTGAATAAAACTCCTCCAGCAAGGCCCAACCTTGGTTTTACCATTTACCTACCTAAGCCTTTTTCCCTTGGGTTCTGCGGACTCAAGGGTCATCTTTATTTTAACCCCCGGGCCAGTTCTCCTTCGAGTGCTGGTCCAAACCGAGCGATGTCCGGCGCCCCCTGGGCAACCAGGGTCTATGCCAACCCGACATCTGGCTCATCCGGTGTGCCCTGAGAACGAGATATGTGCAGCTCCTATCGGGATTTGTCGGCACAACGGGTGGTCTTGCTGGTCTTGTTTTACCATTGTCGAAATGTCTTGTAACCAGGATTCCGAGACTGCTCGGGTCTTCCCGGGAGAAGGTTTATCCTTCGTTGACCATGAGAGCTTATAATGGGCTAAGTTGGCACACCCCTGCAGGGTATTATCTTTCGAAATCCGTGCCCGCGGTTATGTGGCAGATGGAAATTTGTTAATATCCGGTTGTAGAGAACTTGACACTTGACTTAATTAAAATACATCAACCACGTGTGTAGCTGTGATGGTCTCTTTTCGACGGAGTCCAGGAAGTGAACATGGCTTTTGGGTTATGTTTGACGTAAGTAGGAGTTCAGGATCACTTCTTGATCATTACTAGTTGACGATAGTTCCGTTGCTCCTCTTCTCGCTCTTATTTGCGTATGTTAGCCACCATATATGCTAGTGCTTGCTGCAGCTCCACCGCATTACCCCATCCTTTCCTATAAGCTTAAATAGTCTTGATCTCGCGGGTGTGAGATTGCTGAGTCCTCGTGACTCACAGATACTTCCAAACAGTTGCAGGTGCCGACGATACCAGTGCAGGTGATGCAACCGAGCTCAAGTGGGAGTTCGACGAGGACCTTGGTCGTTGCTATGTTTCTTTTCATGTTGATCAGTAGTGGTGCCCAGTTGGGACGATCGAGGATCTAGCAGTTGGGTTATCTTCTTTTCTTTTGGCTTTGACCGTAGGCGGTCTATGTGTGTACTCTGATTGATGTATGATTTATTTATGTATTGTGTGAAGTGGCGATTGTAAGCCAACTCTTTATCCCATTCTTGTTCATTACATGGGATTGTGTGAAGATGACCCTTCTTGCGACAAAACCACAATGCGGTTATGCCTCTAAGTCATGCCTCGACACGTGGGAGATATAGCCGCATCGTGGGCGTTACATTCGGCTAGGGCATAAAGGGAGCACCTCTGCGATTGTTACTGCCGGGTCATCCGGATGTATACCTCAGACTGGGTGAAGCCGAAAGCTAGCGTTCTTAAGGGAATATTCAGTCGGTGAACTAAAGATGTTTTTGCATTCGTCCCATCGTGAACCCCCAGAAGCTATACACACTGTGATTTCTTTGTCACAGTTCGGACATGCACATCGATGCATGCACACCCAGGGAAAGGAACCCTTAACGGAACTATTCTCTCTGGAAGATGTTTCTTACACTCTTAATGTAATATAACATAACTAGCCGGATAATTGTCTGTTCAAGCAACTATGATCCCTATGCCTGGTTTCCATGCATACCCGGTCTACTCGGCCGTTCTGGTATTCGGAAACACTCCGCACCTTCGGTCGAGAGGTTGAAGCGAAAAGGTCCGCCATGACAATCGTTTTACAATTCAGCTAGAGTTACATATGCAAAGGAAAGTACATAGTCACTTGGACTCAAAAACTTCCTTCTCTATGCCGTCCAGCAGGCTATCAAACTTACAATCCTGCTGGGAATACTTGACGACTACTTCTAATTGGTTATATACTAAACTAACGGGAATTTCTTCCCCATTTGACCCTAGCGGTCTGACCCGGGCCATGTGATTTGGATCCAGCCTGGTGTATCGCGTTTTCACCATGGCCCAGGCCTCTCGCGCACCCTCTCGGCAGGCCGATATCTTCCATAGTCGGATACGCCGCCGCGCTCCCTTGAACAGCTCTACAAGCTCCTCCATACTCCCTGGAGGGGAGGCGGATGGCCATAAGGCTCTGGCTACACTCCGGATTGCCTGCCGAGCCTGCTCGTGCAATTGCAACAACCCTTGCAGAAGATCACTTGATGATCCGGACACCTCCTCTTCGGGACGGCCTGTCAGCATACCTGCAAACATAGCTATATCAGCTACTTTTACCTCAAACTGTTATAAGGTAAATTCGGCCACGTACTGAATATGCCACCTTGCAGCTTTTTGATCTCCTTTATGGAGTTGGCTAGCTGAACTCGCACGTCTTTCAGTTCTTCGCCTAGTTTGGTATTTGAATCTTGGAGTTTGTTTTTCTCCTGTCTGACTCGGGCCAACACCCGCTCGCCTGCGGCATGCAGTCTTTTCGACTCTTTTTCCTCCAGTTGATCCGGTGATCCTGTTATGAGATAAAGCCGCGATGTTAGCACATTCACTATACAATAACTGTTTCTCGATGGAGGAAAAAATTACCGGAGGACGCCTCCTTGGATTTTTCCAGTTCGGCGGTCACTGCGTTTAACTGCGTCCGGCACTTTTCCAGCTCTTGGGCCAGCAAGTCGTTCTTCTCTGAAAGAACCTAATTATGCAGCGATCCTCAAATCAGTTGTCCCAACTACTTTAAGTCTCGGGGGCTACTGGCATACGGTTATCATACTGAGTCAAAGTAAACTTACCTGCACATCTTTTAAATGCTGCTTTGTGGCTCCGCTAAGCCCATCTCGAGCAGCTCAGATGTATGCATCAGCCGAGCTGAAGGCATTAAATGCCTCTTTCGAACAGCGGGGGTCTCGTAAAATGGCCCTTCAGCGCCGATGATTCATGGTGCTCCCCACTTCCGAGTTGGTGACGGACATGTTTTCCGAGCCCTCGGCCGAAGGACAGTCTGGCGTCACTCCCATATCGGCCCCCGTCCCCTCCGCTGGGGCTGGATCCTGGCTGTCAGGAGTATTACTGCCCGGACCCCCGGACACAGTCCGGCGGACTCTTTTCCTGATACAGGACGAACATGAAAGTCACAGTTGGATGTGACTATTAAATAGCATATTTTGCAAACCCATACCTCTTTGACGAGGGCTCGCCCGTGTCTTCATTTGCCTTCCTCTTCGAAGGCTTGCCCAGTGCGGGAGCCGCTCTCTTCGGAGTCGCTCCTTGAGTAGCACGGTATGTCGAACGCCTCCCCTTCGAAGCACGAGACAGTGCAATGGGTGAGGCGGAATGAGGGAACCCTTTCGGGGGAGATGTCTCCTGACAACTTATGTGTGAAGCGGGGAGAAGACCAGGGTAATTGGCGATGATGGCCACTTTGTTGCCATCGTAGCTCGCCTGGTAAAACACGCCATTCTCGAGCACCACGAATATGTCCGGATCCTCTTCGGATCCGGGGTCAAGGTCCTGATTGTGGCCCTCGGGCTGCGGGGCGGGGCTGTAAAGCCCTTCGGAGATCTTTCGCCAGTGCTGCTATCAATGGGTAGGTTGTTATTCATTAAACGGGGAGTAAAATGAGTAGAACAGAAGAGCTGGGGGCTTACCCAGCTAGGAAGATTGTACATGGAATATCCTTCTCTATGCGTGATGCGCATGAACTCCTCTTCCTCACCCTTGAACAGTTCGGCCAATATTTTGGCTAGGGTGGCAGGGGTGTCCGGACCTTTCCTGCCGCAGCGGGAGGCGTCATCTTCCCCATTGTAGTTCCAGATAGGAAGTCCTCTATATTGGAGTGGCTGGACCCCCCGCACTATGGAGGTCGCCATTACTTCAACTCTCGTATATCCGGACTGGGCGAGCGTCCTAATCTTGCTCAGGAGTTGGCGAACTTCCGTGCTATCTTCCTCCTCGAGGCTCCGAGGGCACCAGCTGTGGCGTTTCTTTAGAGGAACACTTGTAAACTCGGGGAGACCCCTCCGGACTGGATCTGGAAGTACGATGTCATCAATGTAAAAGCATTCAGAGGTCCACTCTTCGGAAGCTTTCTTCGGTGTGCCGGATAGGTATCCGGTCTCAGCAATGCGCCATATTTCGGCCCCGCCCACTTCAAATATCGATCCCTCGTGGTTGCGCGGGACAAGACAAAACAACTTTCCCCACAGATCAAAATGGGCCTCACAATCCAGGAACAGTTTGCATAAAGCGACATATCCCGCAATGTGCAGGATGGAGGCTGGGGTAAAATTGTGCAGCTGGAGGCCGTAATACTCCAGAAGCCCTCGGAGGATTGGGTGAATTGGAAATCCCACGCCCCTCAGCAGATAGGGGACGAAGCACACTCGTTCCCCCGCGGATGGATTGGGGAAATCCTCCGCCTGGGTTTTGCCGTTGAAAGAAGCCAACCCTACTCGAACAGGGACCAGATCCGCAGGGGGAGAAATCCCTGCGTTTGCAACTTCACCAATTGACTATGGGACACAGAGCACCTCTCCCACTCGCCTTTCTCTGGGTCGGAACGGGAGGAGGAGCTGGGAAGGCTAGCCATATTGGAACGATCTTTCCTGGCAATCTCTGAGGATTTTCTCCGCGTGGTGCCGAATGGATCTGAGACCCAATCTCTTTAAATAGACGCTCTTTCGTACATGGCCAGGGTGTTATTTGCAAAAAATACCCTGACCACCCACATTCGCCCGACACATGGAAGTGGGAGTCATCGATGCAGAGAAGCCGAGGGGTGCGGCATTGAATTAAAAGCCGAATACATTACTTGGAGACCGTCGGAGGAGGAACCCGCCTTGCAATGCCGAAGACAATCTGCACGCCGAACACCTCGTCATTGAAGCCTGGTTCGGGGGCTACTGAGGGAGTCCTGGACTAAGGGGTCCTCGGGCGTCCGGCCTGTTAGCCATGGGCCGGACTGATGGGCTGTGAAGATACGAAGACCGAAGACTGTACCCGTGTCCGGATGGGACTCTCCTTGGCGTGGAAGGCAAGCTTGGCTTCCAAATATGTAGATTCCTTTCCTTGTAACCGACCTGGTGTAACCCTAGATCCTCCTGGTGTCTATATAAACCAGAGGACTTAGTCCGGAGGGGGCATATACTCATTACCATAGTCATACAGGCTAGATTTCTAGGGTTTAGCCATTACGATCTCGTGGTAGATCAACTCTTGTAATACTCATATTCATCAAGATCAATCAAGCAGGAAGTAGGGTATTACCTCCATAGAGAGGGCCCGAACCTGGGTAAACATCGTGTCCCCTGTCTCCTTTTACCATCGACCTTAGACGCACAGTTCGGGACCCCCTACCCGAGATCCGCCGGTTTTGACACCGACAATAGGTCCGTCACCTAGCGGTGCATCAAGGACATAATTCTTCTGTGCAGCAACGAGGATAATCCTTAGATCATGGACCCAATCCGCATCATTGCTACTATCATCTTTCAACTTATTTTTCTCTAGGAACATATCAAAAATAAATGGGGAGCTACAACGCAAGCTATTGATCTACAACATAGATATGCAAATACTATCAGGACTAAGTTCGTGATAAATTAAGTTCAATTAGTCATATTACTTAAGAACTCCCACTTAGATAGACATCCCTTGAGTCATCTAAATGATCACGTGATCCAAATCAACTAAACCATGTCCGATCATCATGTGAGATGGAGTAGTCTTCAATGGTGAACATCTCTATGTTGATCATATCTACTATATGATGCACGTTCGACCTTTTGGTCTCCAGTGTTCCGAGGCCATGTCTGTACATGCTAGGCTCGTCAAGGTTAACCCGAGTATTCCGCATGTGCAAAACTGTCTTGCACCCGTTGTATGTGAACGTAGAGCCTAGCACACCCGATCATCACGTGGTGTCTCGGCACGAAGAACTTTCGCAACGGTGCATACTCAGGGAGAACACTTATACCTTGAAATTTAGTTAAGGGATCATTTTATAATGCTACCGCCGTACTAAGCAAAATAAGATGCATAAAAGATAAACATCACATGCAATCAAAATATGTGACATGATATGGCCATCATCATCTTGTGCCTTTGATCTCCATCTCCAAAGCACTGTCATGATCTCCATCGTCACCGACTTGACACCTTGATCTCCATCGTAGCGTCATGGTCGTCTCGCCAACTATTGCTTCTACAACTATCGCTAACGCATAGTGATAAAGTAAAGCAATTACATGGCGTTTGCATTTCAAACAATAAAGCGACAACCATAAGGCTCCTGCCAGTTGCCGATAACTTTTACAAAACATGATCATCTCATACAGCAACGTATATCACATCATGTCTTGACCATATCACATCACAACATGCCCTGCAAAAACAAGTTAGATGTCCTCTACTTTGTTGTTGCAAGTTTTACGTGGCTGCTATGGGCTTCTAGCAAAACCGTTCTTACCTACACATCAAAACCACAACAGTGATTTATCAAGTTTGCTGTTTTAACCTTCAACAAGGACCGGCCGCAGTCAAATTCGATTCAACTAAAGTAGGAGAAACAGACACCCGCCAGCCACCTTTATGCAAAACTAGTTGCATGTCTGTCGGTGGAACTGGTCTCATGAACATGGTCATGTAAGGTTGGTCCGGGCCACTTCATCCAACAATACCGCCGAATCAAAATAAGACATTGGTGGTAAGAAGTATGACGATCACCGCCCACAACACTTTGTGTTCTATTCGTGCATATCATCTACGCATAGACCTGGCTCGGATGCCACTGTTGGGAAACGTAGCATGCAATTTCAAAAATTTCCTACACTCACGCAAGATCTATCTAGGAGATGCATAGCAATGAGAGGGGAGAGTGTGTGTACGTACCCTCATAGACCGTTAAGCGGAAGCATTTATCACACGGTTGATGTAGTCGTACTGTTCGCGATCCGATCACGGTCCAACCGATCTAGTGCCGAATGGACGGCACCTCCGAGTTTAGCACACGTGCGGCTCGATGATGTCTCCTCCTTCTTGATCCAGCAAGCGGGAGAGGAGAAGTAGATGGGATCACAACCAACACGACGACATGGTGGTGATGGTGGTGGTGGAACACCGACAGCGCTTCGCTAAGCGTCGCCGGGCCGAGGCGGTGGAACTACGGAGTAACGAGAGAGAGAGGGGCGCCAAGGGCTTGGTGTGTTCTCTTGGGGCACCCCCTCCCCTCTATATATAGGTGGAGGGGCATGGTAAACAGCCCCTCCAAGCCCTAGGGCGCAGCTAAGGGGGAGATGACTTTGACTCCAAGTCCAATCATATTCCTACTAGGACTCCTTCCTTTTTTGCCTTCCCTAGCCACATGGGCTTTTGAGGACTTGGTGCGCCTAGCCCAATAAGGCCAGGGAGCCTCCCCGGAGCCCATTCTAGCCCTTGGGTCATGGTGGAACCACTTGTGGACTTCCGGACCCCTCTGGAATCCTCCGGAACCTTATAGAAGCTTCCCGGTACAATACCAAAAAACTGCATCTTTTTCCGGAACCCAAAATATGACTTCCCATATATAAATCTTACCTCTCGACCATTCCGAGACTCATCGTGATGTCCGGGATCTCATCCGGGACTCCGAACAACATTTGGTTACCACTCATCAAATATCCCAATACTACTCTAGCGTCAACGAACGTTAAGCGTGCGACCCTGCGGGTTCGGGAATTATGTAGTCATGACCGAGACACTTTTCCCGTCAAAAACCAACAACGGAACCTGGATGCTCATATTGGCTCCGACATATTCTACGAAGATCTTTATCGGTCGAACCGTTATGACAACATATGTTATTGCCTTTGTCTATCGGTATGTTACTTGCCCGAGATTTGATCGTCGGTATCTTCATACCTAGTTCAATCTCGTTACGGGAAAGTCTCTTTACTCGTTCCGTAATACATCATCCCACAACTAACTCATTAGTCACATTGCTTGCAAGGCTTATTATGATGTGCATTATCGAGAGGGCCCAGAGATACCTCTCCGATACTCGGAGTGACAAATCCTAATCTTTATCTATGCCAACCCAACAAACACCTTCGGAGATACCTATAGAGCATCTTTATAATCACCCAGTTACGTTGTGACGTTTGATAGCACACAAGGCATTCCTCCGGTATCCGGGAGTTGCATAATCTCATAGTCGAAGGGGTATGTATTTGACATGAAGAAAGCAATAGCAATAAACTGAACGATCATTATGCTAAGCTAACGGATGGGTCTTGTCCATCACATCATTCTCCTAATGATGTGATCCCATTCATCAAATGACAACACATGTCTATGGTTAGGAAACTTAACCATCTTTGAGTAATGAGCTAGTCTAGTAGAGGCTTACTAGGGACACGGTGTTTTTTCTATGTATCCACACATGTATCAAGTTTCCGGTTAATACAATTCTAGCATGAATCATAAACATTTATCATGATATAAGGAAATATAAAATAACAACTTTATTATTGCCATTAGCGCATATTTCCTTCACCGCCATAGGACATGTCCTTCTGCTTCATCTCTTCAGAGGCTAGAACAGCCACCTCAATATAGGTTAGACGGGTCCCACTGAAAATGTGATGGTTGCGTTCCTTCTAGATGCTCTAGATCATATATAGGAAGCGACCACTTCTGTTGCTACGACTATCGTCCTTAGATAAAGAACTGATGAACATGTCCCACTAGTCCAAGACCCCCATGGTTGGGGAGCGTGGGGTTGGTCACCAGAGCCTCCCTAGTCTAGGTATGGATGTGGGACTAGACTGCGACAATGAAAGGGCAGTCCTTGCAGAAGTGGGTCGCCATTTACGTGGCCCACATGTAGAATGGGCATCGGGGGTCTTGCGGCCAGCCCCTAACGGTGAGCATGTATGCAGTCTGGATCCTCCAGTGGAGCACCAGCCATGAGTAGAACTTGCACTTTGGCTCCACGTGCACCTCCCAAATATTGACCGAGGAGAACTTGGGATGGAGCCCTGAAACTGAGCAGTGTATGCCAAAGCGGTGAATTAGATGACGTCGGCGGTCCACTTCTAGGTGATGGTGTCCTCTTGTTTCCACTACAAAAAGAAGACACATGCGTGACATTTTGGGCCGAACGAATTTTTTTCTTGTCATGCTTATGACACTTCTATGACGATAATTGTGACAAAAGCACGTATCATCATACATGAAGTGGGCTCCTACTTCCATGACAAAAAATCATGACATAAAATGGGCTTTTCATCCTGGGCAGGCCGGGGCGCAGCTGCATGACATTCTTTGGGCCGTCCATGACGGAAAAATCGTGGTAGAAGCAAGGGCGAGGAAAATATCGGGGAGTTCCCGGTTATGGTGGGTGGTCGGGGCCAAGCGATGCACGAAGGTTTGCGCGTTTCTCTCATACATGTACACGTGTGGGTGCGAGGCATTGGGCTCTAACTGAACCCGAGCGAGGCGTTTGCTTACTGAACCCGAGCGATTGCACTAGCTACGTTACTGAACCCGAGCAATCGATCCCTGGCTATTAACTGAAGCCGAGCGATTCCTTCGCTACTACTGCTAACTGAAGTCGATCGAACTTACTGCTGCCTCTTGATGAACAGTGACCGTTGTTGGGGTTGGATGAACATTTCCCGGTGGGGGTTGGATGAACAGGACCCCGTGGTAGTAGAGGCCGTTGCCGCTGGATGAACAGGACCCCGATCGAGAGGAGGCCACCACACACCCGAGCCGGTTGGGGGTGGATGAACATGACCCTGTGGAGGGCTGGTTGAACAGGACCCCGTGTGGAGGGCTGGTTGAACAGTAGCCGGTGGAGGCTGGATGAACAGGACCCCGTGGTGAACAGTAGCAGGTGGAGGCTGGAGGAAGTCGACGGTGAATGAACAGTAGCCCGTGGAGGCTGGAGCGAGGCAATAGACGGTGGATGAACAGTAGCCCGTGGAGTCCCATTTTGCGGTACGCCGCACCCCTCCCGATGAACAGGACCCCGTTTCGACCGTAGGCGCTCCAACACAAGTCTGTTTCCTTCGTTTTGCGGTACGCCACACCCCTCCCGATCAACAGCACCCCGTTTCAACCATAGGCACTCGAACACAAGTCCGTTTCCTCCGTTTTGCGGTACGCCAAACCCTTCCCGATGAACAGGACCCAGTTTCGACCGTACGCGGTAGAACAGAAGGCCGTTTTCCTCCATTTTGCGGTACACCAGACCCCGTTCCGGCTGTTCCGTCCAAGCCAGTTGGCTCCCGTTGAACACGACCCATTCTGACCCAGTCTGTTGCCTCCCGATGAACAGGACGTTGTTTCTCCGTTTCGACCCAACCGGTTGGCTGCCGATGAACAGGACGCCGTTCCTGCCGTCCGTTGTCTCTCCATGTACACGAGCCCTGGTTGTACAAATGCGCGATTAGGCGTTCGAGACCCCGCCCGTATGTACGTACGTGACCATATTTTTTGGCATCTGGCTATACGTACGTGTACACGGTTTTGACTAGACTGTCTGAATTGCTACGCCAGGGGCTCTACTACTACACGTGCCGCTGCTTGCTCGGCCAAGGTTCATCATTGCAGAGAGACCGGTCGAGTATGTACGTACATGTTCGCGACCAGACAGACAACTCTACATACGGTTCGACCGGGTCCCAGCTGTCACAGAGGATAAGGAGGCACTTCCTTGCATGCGAAGATATAACTGGTGGGTCCCAGCAGTCAGGCGGGAGAATCATTTTTTTGCCCGTAATATGAACACATTTCCGTGTGTGCGAAGATGTAGCTGGTAGGTCCCAGCTGTCAGGGGGACACATTTTTTTTCCGCAAAATACAGAGTCCCTTACGGTGGGTCCCCGCTGTCAGGTGGAGGAATAATTATTTTACGCGTAATAAAGAGGCACTTCCTTGTTGCGGCCGTGGACCCAGCTGTCAGCCTCTCTACGTATAGTCCTCTTCCGATGGAAGTCGTTCCTTGACCACGTTGACCACGCCGCGCCAAGAGCACCAAGAAAGTGGACGACGGCGAGGCCTAGGAAGGGGACGAAGTGGAGCCGGGGAAGATGCGGCAGTGGATGCCCACGCGGAGAGGAGTACGAGGGTTGACTGGTTCGGCTGCGGTGTGAGGCTGCCGTCGCCGCAGAATGACAGGGGTTGTGGGTGAGTAGAGGGATGGCCTGGCCAGCGGTTGGAGTAGGAGGGGGCGGTGAGGCCTACCCGGCAGCACAACCGGCCACGGGTGGCAGGAGCAGGCAGCACGACCCGCGATGGTTTGGGCGGCTGGAGCAAGAAGAGCAGAAGTTGAAGGCGCAACACGGCCGTTGATTTAACATCCAACGGTCACTGCAGCTAGAATCGTTTATATTGACTAAGTTGACAAAGCCCTGCGTCCGCGTCAACTTACTAGGCCCACAAGTCAGCCTCCAAATATGGTGGGTCCCACCTAGCAGCAGGGGTATTCATTTTTTGTGCATAATAAGGAGGCACTTCCTTGCGTGCGAAGATATAGCCGGTGGGTCCGACTGTCAGCGGGGGGAATGTTTTTTTCACGAAATTCAGGGGCCCTTCTGGTGGGGCCCCGCTGTTAGGTGGAGGAATCATTATTTTGCGCGTAATAAGGAGACACTTCCTACTCGCAAAAAAAGGAGGCACTTCCTTGCGTGCGGCCGTGGACCCAACTGTCAGCCTCTCCACGTACAGTCCTCTTCCGATGGATGTCGTTCGTTGACCATGCCATGCCGATAGCACCAAGGCGGTGGACGATGGAGAGGCCAAGTAAGGGAATGACCCGGAGCCGAGGAAGACTCGACAGTTGTTTCCCACGCGGAGTGGGTAGGAGGGTTTACTGGTTTGGCTGCAGTGTGAGGCTGCCGTCGCCGGAGAATATCAGGAGGTGTGGGTGAGTAGAGGGATGGCCAGGCCAGGGATGCGAGTAGGGTGGGGCCATGAGGCCTGCCCGGCAGCGCAGCCGGCCACGAGAGGTGGGAGCAGGCGGTTCCGTCGGCACTGGTTTGGGCGGCTGGAGCAGGAAGATCAGAGACTAAAGAAGCACGATTGCCGTTGGATTGACATCTAATGGTCTGACGCTGGTAGAGTCTATTGTTGACTAAGTTTCTTTTTTTAGAAACCTTGTGTACGCATGAACTTAGTAGGCCCACAAGTCAGCCTCCAAATCTATGGCAGACAACATAGAGCCCATTTGCTATTTTTTTTAATAATTTGCATCCCACTTGCTAATTCTTAAGGAATTTATTACATCCCATTTTCAGCCGAGGACCATGGTCAAAAAGTTCAACCTAATTTTGCATATTTCGGTGGAGTCCGAACTGTTTTAATCCATAAATGATAAACATTGATTTTTTAAGAACTTATTGATTTGCCAAAATATTGTTTTGTTTTTGTAAGCTAATAAGACGTGGGACAATTGAGTTGGTTTTAGGGAAAACCTGTGGTAAAAAAATCAGTGCTGGGAAGGAAAACAACAACAAAAAATAAGGATGTAAAGATGAAAAGGGAACTTTACATATTTTCAATATAATAATACATGTATATAAACTGGTAAAATTATAGGTAGAGATTAGAAAACGAAAGTAGGACATGGCGTTTCAAGAACAAAATAGAACTGGGTTGTGTGTTCTACGAGAAAATATAACTAAGGCTGGCGGGCCAGAGGCCAGTTGATACCTGCTGGACCTTTGTGCCCCATTGTCGTCATGGGCTGGGCCTATTAAATACACCCAGGCAGTCTACAGCCCAGTTGAAACTTGCTCGACCTGAAAAACAATGTACCTGCTGGATCCGAGTTATCAGTCTGTACTTGCAGAATTCTCTCGTTTATTGACTACGTTGAAAATTTCGTAGGTGTCTCAGACGTCAGCATTATTTTTCCATCATGATAATAAGTACATGCACTTGCTTGCGTACGGCCATGCACCTGCTGGTTCCCTACGGTTAGGCTCTATATGGACAGCCGTCTTGTGGTTCCACGGACAAATTTCATGCAAATCGAATGGTTTTCAGTGAAGCCGGACTAAATTCAATGAATTTTACATATTTATTATGGGATATTTTACATATTTCAACGAATAATAACCGACTAGGCCTTTTTTAGTCCATGGGAGGCGCTTCACGCGATCGAGGACGCGACACTTAACTGTTCTAGAAGGCCCAAATCCATCGCTCCTCTCTTTTAACAATTTGCAGCTCGGCTTGGCACGCCACAACCTAGTTCCCACGTGATGCGTCCAACTATCAAGCTGTCAAACCGGATGGATCCCATGCGTACTTCGAAGATGTAAAAAAATTGGAGAACTGGGAATTCGAACGGCATGTGCTTATGCTACCCAGCAAATAAAAATCAGGTGCCTGAAAATTCATTTTGAAACAAATGATTCAGCTTTATATCCACGTCTACCCTCGACATGATGGTTGGAAGCAAATGCAAGTTCATACCGAAAGATCCTTAACAACGATACCAACTTGCAGATGACCAGGTAGTACAAGTATACCAATACCAAACTAACTTATAATCTTTTTAGTCCTGGCCCTAGTGTTGGTCTGGTAGAAAATCTTGCAGACGACCAGCTCCCGCTCCTTCTCCTGCTCGAGGTCCCCGAGGTGGTACTGGTGCATCACCCAGTTGGTCCTCTGCTGGTCGAAGTTCTTGTTGGTGTGCATCACCAGAACCTTTTTGCTGCCCGTCTGCCGGCCGTTGACCATCACCGGCAAGGTATTGCCGATCTTGTGCCACATCGCGTGCATGCCGCACTCTGACTGTATCTTGCGACGCATCTGCGTGCCTCTTTTGAACGCCCTGGAGTTGCGCTGGAAGAAATGCTTGCTTAGGCCACTCAGTGTGATACCTGCAGTATTGGCGAATACAGGTTTTAGGGTACGTAGTTGGCATTTTCATAACATCTTTGGCATGTTGCAGTCACTTGCTTCACTTTTTATTAACTGTCAAATTGTAATTACTTCACTAGGTTTGCGTCTAAAAAGAAAAATAGAGGTATAAACAAAGGAATATGATTGTGCAAGTAGACGGCCGATTGGTGTCTCACCTGGAAGTTTCTCAGGATGGGTGTAGCATATGCCATGCTCGTTGTCGATGGTTGGTATGAACAAATCGATGAGAGGGCGAGATCTCGCGCTGTCAGCACTCACTTTGGCCTCAAGGTGCTCGATCAGCTCCTGATCCGTGGGATCGAACTTGACGCCAGCCGGCAGCACCGGCCAATCCTTCTTGGACTTGCATCGGTTAGTTCTAGTTAAGTGGTACTCAATGTATGATCAATCAACTATTTTAAGTAAATAATGAAAGATTTCGACAGATAAGTGGTACTGCAAATTTTAAGTCCACAATACCTGAAGAAACTAGGTATCGGCTTCATTACTACATGCAAACTCTAAAGACTTGAAAAACCCCATAAAAATCAAAATCATCATACAGGGCGACGGGACGAATACTCATAGGAGCGGCCTTGCTGGTTCCTTCCTTCATCCGGCTAGCTTGAAGAGCATCCTTGTTGAGATCAATTTTTTCAGCGTCTTCCTTTTGACTACTTGCAATGAAGTATAGCAGCTCCAGTCGCTCATCGCTCATCATACCAAATGGATCGGAACAAGGCAGTGGATGGGAGGCGGGGAGACCGGGAGAGAATGGGGGAGTGATTTTGTAGAGAATGGGAGAGTGTTGTTGTACTACGAGAGGGGTGAGGCTCACTTTGGTGAACCGAACACGCCGCCGGGACTCTTGTGTCACCTCACACGCAGCGTGTTGTCACGTCAATTCAATGTGAGGACATGATGAATAATTTAACCGACGTATACCAGTACTACTATACTACTTACTAGTCGTATTTTGTGTCACATTTTAACCATAGGTTTAACTAACAAAATATCAATGCATGTCACCGAAAATTATACCATTGGAAACTATGTTGAAATATGAATCCAACGATATAATTTTTTATGGCATGCATTAACATTTAGTTAGTTAAATTTATGGTCAAAATTTGACACAAATTACGCAGTGGACCAATAAACCAGGAGGGAGGTAGTAGTACGAGTAGCGCAATATATGGTATAGAGGACTACTAGTACTAGTACAAATTTAGAAGGGCCATTCGCATTTCTGTCCCTAACTCGAACCACCTAATCAGATATACCCCTAATTCGAAAGCCTGCTCAAATTTGCCCCTCCGCCGTTAGGTGCCCCTATAGAAATGCCCTTCTGCGTCGTTACCGTCTGGTCAAAGAGCTTTGACCGTCCTACAAAAAATAGCAAAAAAATCTAAAAAATCTAAAATTTTGTGAGATAGAAATTACTCATGTGCGCAAGGTGCGTGCAAATTTTCGTGCTATTTGGACATTCCAGGAGCTCGTGGTGAGGAAAAACAGTTAATCTATACTCTTGTGAACAGTAAATTTGAAATAAAATAGCAAGAAAATTCAAAAAAATATGAGACTTTTTGGCATCAAAGAGGATTTGGTGGACAAGGTGCTTGCAAGTTTTTGTGATCAAATGACATGCGAGGAGCTCTAGCAAAAAAAAAACAAAATAGTCATTTTTTCCAAAGTTTTTTCCCGAGCCAAATTTTGTTTTTTTCTCCACGAGCTCCTACAGTGTCCAAACATAACAAAAATTTGCACGCACCTTGAAGATCCGAGGCTATTTGATGCCAATTTTTTCATATTTTTTGAATTTTCTTGCAATTTTTTGAATTTACTGTTCACAAGCATATATATTTACTATTTTTTCTTTGCCACGACCTCCTGGAATGTCCAAACAGCACGGAAATTTGCATGCATCTTGTGAACCTGAGTATCTTTGATCCTACAAAATTTCAGATTTTTTAGATTTTTTTGCTATTTTTTTCAGGATGGTCAAAGCCCTTTGACCAGCTTTGACCGGACGGTAACGTCGCAGAAGGGCATTTCTGTAAGGGCACGTAACGGCGGAGGGGCATTTTTGAGCAGGCTTTCGAATTAGGGGCAAATGTGAGTAGTGGCTTCAAGTTAGGGACACAGATGTAAAAGACCCAATTTAGAAATGGAGTACAAAGTTACAAGGTTGTGCGACAGACTTTGGAGGCTACATGAGTAATACAAAATATAATTCCCATTGGGCAACACTTTCACCAACAAGTATGCACTTGAAGCCTAACTGATATATATGGCTTCTGCATAGCATCTCCATCATCATTATCAGTACATGCTATGCAGGTGAGTTAGGATGCACTTGATCCCAGAAAGGTATCTATCCTTCAAACTAACTACAGTACATAATATCGAACAAAAGAGGGTCATGCTACAACGACTGGATACATGGCTCAGTGTAGATATCACTATGAATCAAGTTGTGCATATTTGCTGTTGGCATGAACCACATCGCTGCATGTCGGGTTTGCAAAGGCCATTCATCGCTTGGAAGCTTGATGCCTTTCACACACCGAAGATCATCTGACAACAAGCTGTGTTGACAAATCTCTGGATATGGTGATTCATGAAACTCATGGTACGATGTGTAAACACAGTTCCCCCTAGCGAATGGAAGTTGCATAGCACGGTAATCATCACTGGTGATATGATCGATGATTGGTTGGATGATCGGATAATTGAGCCTGAGGAACATGGAGAGGTTGCCGAGGCTATAAACCCGCCTCCAGTTGAATACGCCTGGCCCAACGGAGCTGGGATCTTCTCTCGAACACGAAGCAGCCATAGCCATCACAGTCACAAACGCCCCAGGCATTGTACAACATGTGGTTTGATGAAATGGTTTGGTCAATTTGGTATGTGTGAATGAGCATCAATCGACCACCGACAGTTGAACGAGCGATAAACCACCACCCATTGACTTGTATATTTCCAGGTCCTGGAATCATGAAGGCCAGCGCATTTGCGTCTGCTGCAACAAATCAAATTGGAGACCAAAAGGACAAAACTATAAAATCATGTTCAGAGTACGTGTGGAATTAAGATTATTATAACAGTGACACAGATCATAGCCAGAGAAATGCAATGCCGTGCTTATAGTTATACCCCAAGTTAAAAAAATTAAGCCAATGGCTTTCATATTCTAGCAATGTGTCATGGTTCAAACATCATGTAAAAATGAGAGGAAAACAACTACTGTTCTCATATGAACTCTAACAATAACATGCGTGGTTATAAAAATCTTGGAAATGAGAGTAACATATATCAATCATGAGGTTATACTCATAATATCTATTCTAACAATCATTAGATGCCAATTGTTCTCATATCAACTCTAACAATAACATGTGTGGTCATAAAAATCTAGGAAATGAGAGGAACATATAGCAATGATGTGGTGATAGACATACCATCTATTCTAAATTTCTAACAATCAACAGGCAGTCGTATTCATAAGGTAAAGATGAGATGAGATAGAACAATTACACGACGGTAGATTCCACCAGTATATGCAGCCAATCTGTGCGTCGACCGTGTAAACGATGCCATCATGCACTATAGCATCAGACAGAAATGGAGGGTCAACAGGATTGATGATGAGCCATAACCAAGTATGGCGATCGGACTCCAGATAGAATACTCCCATGTCGAACAAGGCAATGAGCTTGTAATCCATGTAGTCTTATGATGGTGTGGGCACTTCGCAGATTACAACCTTCAGCAAATGGAGGTCACACCAAAAGCTCGACGTGTCTCATGCATAGTAGGCAGGAGTGTCCGGCGGGCCGCGAGGCTCGATGCCGGTGGTATCCAATGATGGAAGGGTGATCTCTTGCTGGGTGTAGATATCCACGAGAGGCCACGGACAACCGGATTGGTGGATGAGGACGATCCATTTGGCCTTCATGCCCACCCAGCAGTGGCCGCGCATGAAGGACATGTGGACGGGCAGTGGTAGCATGTCGAGGGGCACCACGACAACCTCCGTAGGATCATCAAGTCGGTGTCTGGGCCACCTGCGAGGATCGGGCATCAGCAAGCAGGGTGTCTTGAAAAGGGTCAGCCGGTTGTAGACGAGTAGATGGTACATAGACACCGAGCATGCGGCCAGACGCACGGTGCTGAGCAGGTCCATACGATTACAGATCTGCTCCAAGAGAACATCAGGGAGGGAATTCCAATCGTGGCTCTGCGTGTTAGTCGGTTCTGCCATAGGTTTTTTTAGGGCACTGAGCGATTGGGGTTTTTGGTGCCTGCGAGCAAGTGGGAAAGTGGATTCGGGCGGGCGAGCAAAGAAGATGGCATGTGTGGCCGAGCAGTGAGGGGGGGGGGCATGGTACGCGTGAGCTACCGAGGAAGATGGCGCGGGCGGGCGAGCAGTGAGCGGGGGGAAATGGTGTGCGGCCGACGATGGGGAAGAGATGAGGAAGAAGAAGAGGGAAAGACGAGCAAGAAAGTGCATTAAACCTCAGTTCTACTAGCACGACTACGAGGATATACCGTCCTTCGGAGTGTAAATAGTTAAGCCGATGACATGTGGGTCTACCTCAAGAGGGCCCATATGTCAGTTAATGGAAGAGAGAGGTGCGTAGGCGTATTTGCAGAAGCATGCTCCACTGGCAAAGATGATGGCAGTAGAGGGTAAGGCTGATTTAGTAACACCAACACGCTGGCTCAGCTTACTAATTAAGTGTCTCATCTGCTGCAGTGTGTATTGTCACTTCACTGTGAAGACTAGTTGAATAGTTCTCTCTGACCGAGATGGGGAATAATGGATCGCCAAGACTTCCTATTGACAGTATCCCTATGCCTCTACTCTCATCCTGTCTAACAACAAGAAACATTGGCCAAGGCACCCGGTGCCAATAATGTAGGAGTACTACTAGTATTTTGTGTCAAACTTTGACCATCTATTTAAATAATAAAATGTTAATGCATGTCACCAAACATCATATCACTGGATTCGTATTTGAACATAGTTTTTAATGGTATAGTTTTTTATGACATGCATTGACACTTTGTTAGTTAAATTTACGGTCAAAATTTTACACTTAGTACCAATAAACCAGGACGGAGGTTTATATACTGGTCAATAAAAAAATCATCAACCAAGGTAGTAGTAAATGATGAGTGTCCAATTTTTTTTCCAAAAGTAGTACTCAATACTGGGCTCGTTTTCCTCAAGAAATCATCAACCAAGGTAATTGGAATGCATGCGGGAGGAACAAAAGACCTACACGCATTGGTGAGTTTTCCCTTAATTCTTGCATGCAACGTTTTAATGAAGCTTGAAATATGAACATGCCAATGGTGGGGGTAAAAGCCTCATGCATGCATGCAACACCCACAAGTACACATGCATGCACGCAACACTCACGCGTCCATGGGGCACACAGCACACAACGCAACACACACGCTCACGCTCTAGCTTCTCCTCGTTCGGCGAGTTGACTTATGTGGGCCTACGACCATTGCGACAAGAAGACTAAATGAAGGTTGTTGCATACTGTAATTAAGGATAGACATGCAGCCTATAGCTAGAGCACAAGTTGGTGCATTAGTCAATCAATGCCGATTAGATTAAAGGATAAGTGCATTGGAAGTGTAGATGTACACTCTTTGTTGGAAAATCTAATGTTAGATGTACAGTTTTTCACGGACCGAGGGAGTACACGTGCATGCACTCGCATACACAGCCAGGGTGGTTCACGCGCAAGGGTTGGACTCCTGTCGCGCCTGCGTAATGTTTTGTTTAACTTATTTCTTTGCTCTGCCAACTGACAGGTGAGACCTAGAAACCAGGTGTCAATTTAACCAGTCAACAAAGTGCCATGTCGACTATGTGGCCGGTCAGCAGGGTGCAATACGGTGCTCTACGGTGAGCTAGTGATCGTATAATCACCGCAAAACTATATAGTGACCATAATGAGCGTATTGTTACATACGTTGACCGCCAGTGTATTTTTCTCATTTCAAATGAAGCCATATTAACCGGAAAGGATGCAGCATGGACTAGTAGTACTTTGATGTGTCCCGTCAACTCGCCGAATGAGGAGAAGCTTGCTTACTACGCCCTCTCCCTCGCCCACGCGCGATGGCTCACATGACGAGGAGAAGCTTGCTTACTACGTACGCCTACGCCCTCTCCCTCGCCCACGCGCGCGGTGGCTCATAGGACGAGGAGAGGGTTTTGACTACAGCGCCCTCTCTCTCTCCCTCTCCCTCGCCCTCACAGTGGACGTGCAGCAGTTCATTCGGTGTCAAATTGCCAGAAGCATATTGTACTGTAGTATCATCATTGTTGGACCTTCCGAAGAGGCGAAGAGCCAAGTGCAAGGTTCACAGGAGTACGAACTGTTGAACCTCACGAAGAGGCAAAGAGCCAAGCGCAAGGTTTATAGGAGTTGTTGTCCTAGTACTACAACTATAGTGAACAATTGCTACTGTATGATGCCGCCACGTCACCTATAGCCAAAGTTGTGTCACCTTTTTTTTTCTCACATAGCGTGTTGGAGCCCGTGCAACAACCACATAAGTTGCGCGTACACATAACACATTTACTTGTAATAAATTCTAAAGGACAAATGCCAGTATGCCACACAAGTTCATCTCCACTTCATGTGATAAATATGCGCACAACTAGTCTACATATATTTACAGCGCTACCATTCACAATTTACCATACTCCACTTACATGTTATAGATGGGCTCCATGTCCTTCTCCAGGTTCCAGTCCCAGGTGTTCTTCATAGATGGCACGATCCAAAGCGTTGGTCAACGGGAATCATTGTCGCAGCTTTCTAGTCACATTTCACACGATGGAGACTCATCCAAGCTGAAGCGGCATAAATTAGGGATAGCATGTCCCAGCATGTCGTTCATTCGGCGGTGCGCACTGAAGACACAACCATGCTTCATGAACGGCAGGCCTTCGGTGTCGTGCACGGAAGGTGGCATCTGCTTCACATTGGGGTAGTTGTCCCCAATGAAAAGCGAGTACTCTCCAAGAGTGTTCCTCGACACCCACATAGCATCACGGGGGTCGAACTCGGTGGCGTTCATCTGGTACACGCGGCATCTCAGATCTGGACACATGGTGACATACATGGTCAAGGTCCATGCATAATAATGTTGTGCTCAAATATGGCGGTCAGTAATATTGTGTAGCAAATAGTACTACTCCAGTATAGAGGAAGTAAAATAACAGGCTTATTATATGTAGCCACTCTTGGCTACATGGATGAGATAGTAAGACATGGAAAAACAAAAATGGTGGGAGCTAGTGGGTTCAAGTCTTCAAGGGCCTAGCTAGCTATGCGCGTCCTCCAAGGTAAAAAGTACTAGTAAGTAGTACTATAATGAAAGAGAAGGTGAGAGGGTAAAAAAAATCAAATACTAAATTGTAGTGCTAGTACAGTAAACATGTCCCAGTCAAGAAAAGAAAATAACTAACAAGTACTACTACTCAAACATAGAGCAATGAGAAAATGGAATACCTGGGTAGATGGTGACGGTCCGTTCGTGGTAGATCGTGTGGCCATGTTGCACATCAGTGGTACCATGGGTAACGACTGCAAAGATAGTTGATCCCAATATGCCAAAGTCAGCTACAAGGTTCCAGGTTAGACCGAATCGCAGATGCAAATGCACATCCAGGATCGGTGATCTTATTTTGATCGGGGGATGACTGGTCCCTGCAAAATAATGGAGTACCATTAGGGATGCAAATGATGGTTTGTGCATTCTGTTTGTAATCTCCCGTACTATAGGATGGCAACCAGATGAAACAAGTCCCCTGGCTTGGCACCGCGAAGATGCGGCCTACATGGCACACGACGTCTTCAAATGTGTAGGGGTACAAATCTGCCACGACCTACATGTGCTAGCCTACGCCGTTACTGCCTTTTCTATTGATGGCAAACCTTATGCCGAACACCGCGATGAGATAGTAATCGTCGTAGCCGCGTCGCTTTGTCGGCGGGTCCACAATTGCTATCTTCTTCAATCTCATGCATGCATCATCATACGTATTCAAGCCCAGCCAGTCCGGAAGGCCGATCCCAATGGTGGAGAAGGGGTCTATGGGAACGGCCGCACTGCTGTGGATGTTGTGCAAAATGATGGTGGTATCCGGCCGGAGGTATGTGATACGTCCATTTTGCATCATGCTTTTATATTGATATTTATTGCATTATGGGCTGTTATTACACATTATGTCACAATACTTATGCCTATTCTCTCTTATTTTATAAGGTTTACATGAAGAGGGAGAATGCCGACAGCTGGAATTCTGGGCTGGAAAAGGAGCAAATATTAGAGACCTATTCTGCACAACTCCAAAAGTTCTGAAACTTCACAGAAGTTATTTTTGGAAATAATAAAAAATACTGAGCGAAGAAAATACCAGAGGGACCCACACCCTGGGCACGAGGGTGGGGGGCGCGCCCCCTGCCTCGTGGGCCCCCTGGTGGCCCTCCGGTGCCCATCTTCTGCTATATGAAGTCTTTTGTTCGAAGAAAAATCAGAAGCAAGCTTTAGGGACGAGACTCCGCCGCCACGAGGCGGAACCTTGGCGGAACCAATCTAGGGCTTTGGCGGAGCTGTTCTGCCGGGGACACTTCCCTCCGGGAGGGGGAAATCATCGCCATCGTCATCACCAACGATCCTCTCATCGGGAGGGGGTCGATCTTCATCAACATCTTCACCAGCACCATCTCCTCTCAAACCCTAGTTCATCTCTTGTATCCAATTCTTGTCTCTAAGTCTGGGATTGGTACCTGTAGGTTGCTAGTAGTGTTGATTACTCCTTGTAGTTGATGCTAGTTGGTTTATTTGGTGGAAGATCATATGTTCAGGTCCATTATGCATATTAATACCCCTCTGATTATGAACATGAATATGCTTTGTGAGTATTTACGTTTGTTCCTGAGGAGATGGGAGAAGTCTTGCTATTAGTAGTCATGTGAATTTGGTATTCGTTCGATATTTTGATGAGATGTATGTTGTCTATCCTCTAGTGGTGTTATGTGAACGTCGACTACATGACACTTCACCATTACTTGGGCCTAGAGGAAGGCATTGGGAAGTAATAAGTAGATGATGGGTTGCTAGAGTGACAGAAGCTTAAACCCTAGTTTATGCGTTGCTTCGTAAGGGGCTGATTGGATCCATATGTTTGATGCTATGGTTAGGTTTACCTTAATACTTCTTTTGTAGTTGCGAATGCTTGCAATAGGAGTTAATCATAAGTGGGATGCTTGTCCAAGTAAGGACAGCACCCAAGCACCGGTCCACCCACATATCAAATTATCAAAGTACCGAACGCGAATCATATGAACGTGATGAAAACTAGCTTGACGATAATTCCCATGTGTCCTCGGGAGCGCTTTTCTCTATATAAGAGTTTGTCCAGGCTTGTCCTTTGATACAAAAAGGATTGGGCCATCTTGCTGCACTTTATTTACACTTGTTACTTGTTTCTCATTACAAATTACCTGATCACAAAACTATCTGTTACCTATAATTTCAATGCTTGCAGAGAATACCTTGCTGAAAACCGCTTATCATTTCCTTCTGCTCCTCGTTGGGTTCGACACTCTTACTTATCGAAAGGACTACGATAGATCCCCTATACTTGTGGGTCATCAAGACTCTTTTTTGGCGCTGTTTCCGGGGAGTGAAGTGCCTTTGGTAGGTGGAATTTGGTGAGGAAAAATTTATATAGTGTGCTGAAATTTACTGTCACTTGTTACTATGGAAAGTAATCCTCTGAGGGGCTTGTTCGTGGTATCTTCACCTCGACCAGTAGAGCAAAGAGTTGCTCCTCAACCTACTGAACCTACTGAAAATGAAAATGTCTACTTTGAAATCCCTTCGGGTATGATAGAAAAACTGCTAGCTAATCCTTTTGCAGGAGACGGAACATTACATCCTGATGAGCACCTAATCTATGTGGATGAAGTTTGTGGATTATTTAAGCTTGCATGTATGGCCAATGATGTTATCAAGAAGAAGGTCTTCCCTTTATCTTTGAAGGGAGATGCATTGACATGGTATAGGCTATGTGATGATATGGGATCATGGAACTACAAACGATTGAAATTGGAATTTCATCAGAAGTTTTATCCTATGCATCTTGTTCATCGTGATCGTAATTTTATATATAATTTTTGGCCTCGCGAAGGAGAAAGCATCGCTCAAGCTTGGGGGAGGCTTAAGTCAATGTTATATCATGCCCCAATCATGAGCTCTCGAGAGAAATGATTATTCAAAATTTTTATGCTCGGCTTTCTGACAACAATCACACCATGCTCGATACTTCTTGTACTGGTTCTTTTATGATGAAGACTATTGAATTCAAATGGGATTTATTGGAAAGAATTAAACGCAACTCTGAAGATTGGAACCTCGACGAAGGTAAGGAGTCAGGTATAACACCTAAGTTTGATTGTGTTAAATCTTTTATGGATACCGATGTTTTCCGTAAATTTAGCACTAAATATGGACTTGACTCTGAGATAGTAGCTTCTTTCTGTGAATCCTTTGCTACTCATGTTGATCTCCCTAAGGACAAGTGGTTTAAATATCATCCTCCCATAGAAGTAAAAGTAGTTGCACCTATTAAAGTTGAAGAAAAGACTATCACTTATAATGATCCTATTGTTCCTACTGCTTATGTTGAGAAACCACCTTTCCCTGTTAGAATAAAGGATCATGCTAAAGCTTCAATTGTGGTTCGTAAAAGTAATATTAGAACTTATACACCTCCTGAGAAAGTTAAAGTTGAACCTAATATTGCTATCGTTAAAGATCTCTTGGCTGATAATATTGATGGGCATGTTATTTATTTTTGTGATGAAACTGCTAGAATTGCTAAACCTTGTGCTAAAGATAAACATAGACCTGTGGTAGGCATGCCTGTTATTATTTCTGTTAAAATAGGAGATCATTGCTATCATGGCTTGTGTGATATGGACATTGCACCCACTGAGTTAGAAGAAATTGATGTCACCATTAATCTTGCAAAAAGAGATACTATTTCACCAATTGGGATTGTTAGAGATGTTGAAGTCTTGTGTGGGAAAACTAAATATCCAGCTGATTTCCTTGTTCTTGGTTCCCCACAAGATAGCTTTTGTCCCATTATATTTGGTAGACCCTTCTTAAACACTTTTATGCTAAGATAGACTGTGAAAAGGATGTTGTTACTATTTGTCTAGGTGATATGTCCCATGAGTTTAACTTTTCTAAATTTCATAGACAACACCGTGAAGAGCAATTTCCTAGTAAGGATGAAATTATTGGTCTTGCTTCTATTGCTGTGCCTCCTAATGATCCTTTAGAACAATATTTGCTAGACCATGAAAATGATATGTTTATGAATGAAAGAAGGGAAATAGATGAAGTATTCTTTAAACATGGACCTATTCTGAAACACAACTTGCCTGTTGAAATCCTAGGGGATCCTCCTCCACCCAAGGGTGATCCCGTGTTCGAGCTTAAACCATTGCCTGATACCCTTAAATATGCTTATCTTGATGAAAAGAAGATATATCCTGTTATTATTAGTGCTAACCTTTCAGAGAAGGAGGAAGAAAAATTATTGAAAACTCTGAAGAAGCACCGTGCTGCTATTGGATATACTCTTGATGATCTTAAGGGCATTAGTCCCACTCTATGCCAAATGAAAATAAATTTGGAGAAAGATGCCAAACCAGTTATTGATCGTCAACGTCGGCTGAATCCTAAGATGAAAGAAGTGGTAAGAAAGGAAATACTAAAGCTCCTTGAGGCATGTATAATCTATCCCGTTGCTGATAGTCAGTGGGTAAGTCCTGTCCATTGTGTCCCTAAGAAGGGAGGTATTACTGTCGTTCCTAATGATAAAGATGAATTGATTCCGCAAAGAATTATTACAGGTTATAGGATGGTAATTGATTTCCGCAAATTAAATAAAGCTACTAAAAAAGATCATTTCCCCTTACCTTTTATTGATCAAATGCTAGAAAGGCTATCCAAACATACACATTTTTGCTTTCTAGATGGTTATTCTGGTTTCTCTCAAATACCTGTGTCAGCTGATGATCAAGCAAAGACCACATTTACTTGCCCTTTCGGTACTTTTGCTTATAGACGTATGCCATTTGGTTTATGTAATGCACCTGCTACTTTTCAAAGATGCATGATGGCTATATTATCTGATTTTTGTGAAAAGATTTGTGAGGTTTTCATGGACGATTTCTCCTTCTATGGATCCTCTTTTGATGATTGCTTGAGCAACCTTGATCGAGCTTTGCAGAGATGTGAAGAGACTAACCTTGTCTTGAATTGGGAGAAGTGCCACTTTATGGTTAATGAAGGTATTGTCTTGGGGCATAAAATTTCTGAAAGAGGTATCGAAGCTGATAAAGCTAAAGTTGATGCTATTGAAAAGATGTCGTGCCCTAAGGACATCAAAGGTATAAGAAGTTTCCTTGGTCATGCCGGTTTTTATAGGAGGTTCATTAAGGACTTCTCAAAAATTTCTCGGCCTCTGACTAATCTCTTGCAAAAAGATATACCTTTCGTTTTTGATGATGATTGTGTAGAAGCATTTGAAATACTTAAGGAAGCATTAATCTCTGCACCTATCGTTCAGCCACCTCATTGGAATTTCCTTTTGAAATTATGTGTGATGCTAGCGATTATGCTGTAGGTGCTGTTCTAGGGCAAAGAGTTGATAAGAAATTAACTGTTATTCAATATGCTAGTAAAACTCTATACAATGCCCAGAGAAATTATGCTACTACTGAAAAGGAATTCTTAGCAGTTGTATTTGCTTGTGATAAGTTCAGACCTTATATTGTTGATTCTAAAGTAACTATTCACACTGATCATGCTGCTATTAAATATCTTATGGAAAAGAAAGATGCTAAACCTAGACTTATTAGATGGGTTCTCTTGCTACAAGAATTTGATTTGCATATTATTGATAGAAAGGGAGCTGAGAACCCCGTTGCAGACAACTTGTCTAGGTTAGAAAATGTTCTTGATGACCCACTACCTATTGATGATAGCTTTCCTGATGAACAATTAAATGTAATAAATGCTTCTCGTACGGCTCCATGGTATGCTGATTATGCTAATTACATTGTTGCTAAATTTATACCACCTAGTTTCACATGCCAACAAAAGAAAAAGTTTTTCTGTGATTTGAGACATTACTTTTGGGATGACCCACATCTTTATAAAGAAGGAATAGATGGTGTTATTAGACGTTGTGTACCTGAGCATGAACATGAACAGATCCTACGCAAGTGTCACCCCGAGGCTTATGGAGGACACCACGCTGGAGACAGAACTGCGCATAAGGTATTGCAATCCGGTTTTTATTGGCCTACTCTCTTCAAGGATGCGCGTAAGTTTGTCTTATCTTGTGATGAATGTCAAAGAATTGGTAATATTAGTAGACATTAAGAAATGCCTATGAACTATTCACTTGTTATTGAACCATTTGATGTTTGGGGCTTTGATTATATGGGACCGTTTCCTGCCTCTAATGGATATACACATATTTTAGTTGCTGTTGATTACGTTACTAAGTGGGTAGAAGCTATTCCGACTAGTAGTGCTGATCACAACACTTCTATTAAGATGCTTAAAGAAGTTATTTTTCCGAGGTTTGGAGTCCCTAGATATTTAATGACTGATGGTGGTTCACATTTTATTCATGGTGCTTTCCGTAAAATGCTTGCTAAGTATGATGTTAATCACAAAATTGCATCTCCTTATCACCCACAGTCTAGTGGTCAAGTAGAATTGAGTAATTGAGAGCTCAAATTAATTTTGCAAAAGACTGTTAATAGATCTAGAAAGAATTGGTCCAAGAAACTTGATGATGCATTATGGGCCTATAGAACTGCATATAAAAATCCTATGGGTATGCCTCCGTATAAAATGGTTTATGGAAAAACATGTCATTTACCTCTCGAACTAGAACATAAGGCATATTGGGCTATTAAAGAGCTCAATTATGATTTTAAACTTGCCGGTGAGAAGAGGTTATTTGACATAAGCTCACTTGATGAATGGAGAACCCAAGCCTAAGAGAACGCCAAGTTGTTTAAAGAAAAAGTTAAAAGATGGCATGACAAAAGGATACAAAAGCATGAGCTTAATGTAGGTGATTATGTATTGCTATACAACTCTCGTTTAAGATTTTTTGCAGGAAAAATTCTCTCCAAATGGGAAGGTCCTTACGTTATCGAGGAGGTCTATCGTTCCGGTGCCATAAAAATCAACAACTTTGAAGGCACAAATCCGAAGGTGGTAAACGGTCAAAGAATCAAACATTATATCTCAGGTAATCCCATAAATGTTGAAACTAATGTTATTGAAACCGTAACACCGGAGGAATACATAAGAGACACTTTCCAGAACGTTTCAGACTCCGAAAAGGAATAGGTATGTGGTACGGTAAGTAAACCGACTCCAAAAAGTTCTAATGGCAAGTTTTCTTCGTTTTGGAATATTTAGAAAAATAGGAAAATAAGAAGCAGTCCGGGAAGGACACGAGGCTTCCACGAGGGTGGAGGACGCGCCCCCTGCCTCGTGGGCACCTCGTGCGCTCTCCTGACTCCGTTTTCTTGCACGATACGTATTTTAGTCGGTAAAAATTCATTATATAATCTCCCGAAGGTTTTGACTCCCGTATCACGCAAATATCCTCTGTTCTTGTTTCGAGCTGTTTTCTGTCAGAATCGTGAAGGCCAGGCATCATGTCGTCCCCCTCCTCCAACAGTCAGGGCAACGATGCTTGGCTGATGAAGATAGAGCTGAAGAGGGAAGAACCCGAGGAGCTCAACAAGGATGATGGGACCAAGAAGGCTATGGAAGATCAAGCTGCGGTAGCAGAAGAAGAAGACACCCTTCCACCTCTCTTTACCCCAACTGAGATTGAAGCTTTCAAGATGATTGAGCTAGCTCGTATACAGAACAAGTATCTCACACGTGAAAATATTTTGTTGAAGGATCATATCGTCGCACTCAAGGGCATTATCCGCAAGTTGGAGGATCTCTTATGCTCGATGTGCGACTATCCATCATCATCACCATCATCCTCACCGGCAAAGGAGATCTAATCACATGGGTATGGGCACTCCCCTTGGCAACTGCCAAGCTTGGTGGAGGTGCCCCGGTATCGTATCACCATCACACTCCTATCTTTACCGTTTTTCTTAGTTCAATCCTTTTGGTAATATCTTGATCTAGTAGAATAAAGTTTTAGTATGATCTAGTTTTGAGTTTTGCTTTATGATCCCTCTATGTAATCGAGTCCGTGAGCTATATATAATAAAGATTAATGTTGAGTCAAGGGCTTGATTATCTTGCTATGATCTTTAGTGAATAAAATAAAAGGAAAGAATAAAAAGAAATAAAAAGAGATCATATTGATCTTATGGAGAGTAATGACTTCACATATAAAGAGTATGATGATCAAAAGTTGTTGAGAGTTGACAAACATAGTTTTGGTCATCGTTGCAATTAATAGGAAGTAATAAAGAAAGAGAGGTTTCACATATAAATATACTATCTTGGACATCTTTTATGATTGTGAGCACTCATTAAAATATGACATGCTAAAGAGTTGATGTTGGACAAGGAAGGGTTATGTTTTCTTACATCTAAAATAAAGTATATTGTCATGGATCATCCAACATGTTGAGTTTGCCTTACTCCCTCATGCTAGACAAATTCTTTGCACCAAGTAGAAATACTATTTGTGCTTACAAATATCCTTTAACCCAGTTTTGCCATGAGAGTCCACCATATCTACCTATGGATTGAGTAAGATCCTTCAAGTAAGTTGTCATCGGTGCAAGCAATAAAAATTGCTCTCTAAATATGTATGATTGATTAGTGTGGAGGAAATAAGCTTTATACGATCTTGTGACGTGGAAGAAATAAAAGTGACGGACTGCATAATAAAGGTCCACATCGCAAGTGGCAATATAAAGTGACGTTCTTTCGCATTAAGATTTTGTGCATCCAACCCTGAAAGCGCATGACAACCTCTGCTTCCCTCTGCGAAGGGCCTATCTTTTTCTTTTATCTTCTACCTTATGCAAGATTCATGGTGATCTTCACCCTTCCTTTTTACATTTTATCCTTTGGCAAGCACAATGTGTTGGAAAGATCCTGATATATATATATCCAATTAGATGCAAGTTAGCATGAACTATTATTGTTGACGTTACCCTTGAGGTAAAAGGTTGGGAGGCGAAACTATAAGCCCCTATCTTTCTCTGTGTCCGATTAAAACTCCGTAACCACAAGTATTGCGTGAGTGTTAGCAATTGTGAAAGACTAAATGATAGTTGAGTATGTGGACTTGCTGCAAAGCTCTTACATAGACTCTTTCTGATGTTATGATAAATTGCAATTGCTTCAATGACTGAGATTATAGTTTGTTAGTTCTCAATGAAGTTTCTGATTCATATTTGACATTGTGAATAGATTATTACTTGAGCATAAGAAAGCCCCTTTCTGCTAGGACTACGATGGTATTTCCCCAAAGAGGAAGGGATGATGCAGCACAGCGACGGTAGGTATTTCCCTCAGTGATGAAACCAAGGTTATCGAACCACTAGGAGAACCAAGCAACACAACGTAAACAGAACCTGCACACAAATAACAACACCTCACAAGCCGACGTGTTAAAGGGGTTGTCAATCCCTTTCGCGTAGCGATGCCAGAAATTTTACTAACTCTCAAATAAATCTAAGTGAAGCAAGAGAGTGTTTCTTCAAAAATACTAAGCACACCGTGCTCAAAAAGATATAAGTGAAGCACTAGAGCAAGTCCTAGCTCATAAAAGATTTAAGTGAAGCACAGAGAGCAATTCTAACAAGTCATTAAATAATTTTGGCTCTCTCAAATAGGTGTGTCCAGCAAGGATTGATGACTTAAAACACAAAACAAAAAAACCAAAGACTCATATCATACAAGACGCTCCAAGCAAAACACATATCATGTGATGAATAAAAATATAGCTTCGAGTAAAATACCGATAGTCGTTAGAAGATGGAGGGGATGCCACTCGGGGGCATCCCCAAGCTTACACTACAAAAAATACACTTCCGTGATGATACGTGTTTGCCACAGTAGGTCGCGTTTTTTGTCATGCATGTACATCCATGACAAATTTATGACAGAATCAAGATAGTCATACCTGTGCTGTCATAGAAGTGTTCCATGACATTACCAAAATTATCATCACGAAAGTGTCCACTTCCATGACGATAAATCGCGCGTCACAGAAGTGCTTTCGTTAAGGGTGACCGACACGTGGCATCCACCGTAACGGAACGCCGTTAAGCTATCAGGTCGGGTTTTGGATCCGATAACCCGTTAACAGCCCCGACCAATGGGGATTTTCCACGTGTAAAATCATCATTGGCTAGAGGAAACACGTGTCGGCTCATCGTTGGGACATTTGTCATCCACTCACTGGACAGAAGGCGCCTATGATACGTCGACACGTGGCACGGCCCAACAGTGTCCCATTCCTGTGAAAAGGCCGGCCCGTTTGACTTGGTCAAAAGTTGGCGGGCCGGCCCATGGAAAGCCTGTTAATGACCTGTTCGCATATAGCCCATTTACAGCCTGCTAACCCAAGGCCCGTTACGCCCTATCCGAATTAGGCCAGTAGCGTCATCTGGGCCATCCAATATGATTCCAGCCCATTTTCACTTCTGGCCCATGTATAGCCCATGACATCTTTCGGCCCATATGAGGCCCTTTGTAACTCTTGGCCCATTAGCGGCCCGTGCTGAAACTGGCCCGTAATGAACAGTGTATTACTTTACACCCATTAACGGCCCGTGGTGAAACTGGCCCGTAATGAATAGTGTATCACTTTATACCCATTAACGGCCCATTATTCCGTTGGGGCGTTTCCAGCCCAAGTTAACTTTCGGCCTTCTGAGGGCCCATTTATTCTTGGGCTCATTTGCAGCATTCGGTTACTTACGGCCTGTTACTATCATTTTCTGCTTGTGGGCCAAATTCAGCCCGTCGTTACAGTTGGCCCGTTTGTGGACCGTTAGTCTGTTGGGCCATTTTCATAGCATCACCAAATATGACCTATTAACGATGGCCCGTTATGGTCGGCCCATGAACGGACGATTCCAACTCTAGCCCGTTTACGGCCATAATGCGGTCTGTTTGGCCCATGTTTGGCCAATCGATCATACGGCCCGTATAAGGCCCATTGATGATACGGCCCGCAGAAGGCCCATTGTTTCTATGGCCCGTAGAAAGCCTGTTGTTTCTATGGCCCGTAGAAGGCCCACTGTTTCTACGCCAGTAGGAGGCCCAGTGTCACTACAGTAAATATTAGCCCATGGTTATTGTGGCCTAGTTTTAAAAAATAGGTTATTGCAGCCACTAGCTAACCGCGGAAAAATAACTGCAATGACTACAAGCAAACAAATAAACAAGACAACAAGGAAATAAATAAGCAAGCAACTAACGCTAGGCTATCACGGCTATTACACATATTACATCCACTGGGCATCAAAGTTCGCCACCAGTGCAAATATAGGGAACAAAGCAGCATATCATATACACTGGTTGTCAAAGTTGGCGACCAACGCAAATAAACGCCGCATCAAAACAAATCCAGAACTGAAACCACTTTAGAAGATCTCAAGAAACAATATCCTGGGTACCCATAATGCTGGCAAGATGCTTAGCAAGCTTATTAACTTTCTCTTGTTTGGCGCTTAAATCCTCTAGCGCTTGCTGTTGCACCAAAAAATATGCATCTGAATTCTGCAGGGACTTCCTCAGTCCTTCAGCTTCCTGTCGCAGCACATTTGATCGATGTCTTTCAACTTGAAGTTGAGACTCAAGAAGACGAACTGATTCAGGCAGTGAGTTCGAAGAGCTTGTGCCAGCAGTAGTGGCCAGTAACTCGAACACTACATCAAGACAGGACTTTTGGGTTCCCTCACTGTCGTCAAGATAGTTTTTATCAGCTTTCTTGGAGACCAACAGGGATGTCTCACTATCTTGAACCTTATCTGCATTACTTCCTTTACCATTGGATAATGCGGTACTGTTCTCCAATATTTTGTCCGCATTCTAAAAGAGAAACAAGCAGACACATCACATGTTTACCATGTTGTATATGAAAATCATTTTGGTCAATGAGTTCAGTAGTAAAGTGGACAGGATAACAACATGAAACAAACATATATCTATGTACCATGGTCACTTTATGGTCTATATCATTCTAGTTTTTGTTGCCAAATCAAGAAAGAGACAGAGTTCAAATAATATTTGTTCAAGACAAGAAGAATAGACAGAATATAAGTGTGGGTAACTATAGAGCAATAACAACACTTGTAATGTGCATGACATGAGAACATAACTATTTATTCAATTGAAACTGAAATCAACATAGAGCAGGTTACAACAGCAAACCAGTTAAAGAAACAGGTTTAAAACATACCTGTTGCGCCATTGGAGTTTCAATTCCATCCTTCAAATTTGAAAATAGTTGGTATGAGTAAATACAGTAATGCAAGAGCAAAGGAGTATGAACCATAGGTACAGAACCTAACCTGAGAACAAATCTTCTTCTCCTGTAAGCGTTGAGTTGGGATTCGGAGTTGTGGTCCTCGTGCTTTGGGCACTGCAGTTCCCTTACTAACTGCTCGTGTTTGGGTGCTCTGTGGTGGAGACGGTGCTGTGTCAACTAGAACTGGGTTACTATCTGCCGGGGTTGGGGTTAGAAGGGGTGTAGCTGGTTCTCTGTCCAACTGGGTAGGGGTACAATCTGCGAGAGTCTGGGTTATGTGTGGTGGATCTGGTCCTTGGGCAAGTACAACCGTGGTTCTATCTGCATCAACTGGTAGCACTATCTTTTCTGAAGACCGTGTTGTTACTCCCTTAGATACTGCCATCACGCTCTCCAATTCAAATGGCTGATAAACAAGAAAAGTAATTGAAAGTATAAACATTGTATGATAGACAGGTGCAATGGATAGTGGGGAATAAAAGAGGGCATGAAATAATTCATATTTATGTTGTCTAACCAAACAGGATTGCGTGACACAATTTCACATATATGATGGCTAACTAAACAGGATAGCATGACACAATTTCACATTATGATGGCTAACTAAAAAAGATGGAAAGCCATAGTTCAAAATATGAGACTATGTAAACAGGATGACATGACATAACTATATAATGTGTTTATTAACTAGGTTGGCATGCCATAATTCACATACATTCACGGATAGAATGCCATAATTCAAAATATGATGACTGTAAACACTAAACAGGATGAGATGATATAACTATATGATGTCTTTATTAAATGGGTTGCCATGCCATAATTCAGATAGATGATGTGTACGTACTATGTAAACATGATGGCATGATATAATTCAAATATATGATTTATATAGTAAGCAAGTAAGCAGATGGCAATCCATATATGATGTAAAAACTAAGCAATGCAAGACAACATGCATGACATGGGGAATATAACCCTGCCAAGTTTGAGCATAGACCTCGGGGGGGGGGGAAATAGGACTGGTCATCAGTCTCTGAATCCTCCTCTGAGGAGCTCTCTGTAACCAGCAAGATGTCTGCTTCAGTAGGTAGCATTGTCTGCTCTGAATACCTTGTTTTCACTCCAGATACTTCCATCACCGCTTCAAATGGCTGATGCACAGGAAGAGTAGTTGAATATACAAACGTTGTCGACAAATGGAACACGTAATACAAAAAAATGATAGCATGATATAATTCACATACATGATGATTGGCTAAACAGCATGGCATTGCATAATTCACATATACAATGCCTTTGCAACAAGATAGCATTGTATAGTTCACATATATAATGTCTTGCAACAAGATGGCAATGCATAATTCACATATATGGTAATTAGACACTGAACAGGTGGCATTCACACAAAGCATGTCTAAACTAATCAAATGACATAGCAATGCGAGACACCATACGCACGATATGAGCAACATAACCCTGCCAAGTTAGAGCATACACCTCGGGGGGGGGGGGGGAATAGGACTGGTCATCTGTCTCTGAATCCTCCTCTAAGGAGCTATCCATAACCAGCGAGATATGCGCTTCGTCAGATAGCATAGTCTGCTCTGAAGACCTTGTTTTCAATCCAGAATTTGCCTTCACCGTGTCAAATGGCTGATGCACACGAAGAGCAGTTGAATGTACTAACATTGTTGACAAATGTAATATGTAACGAAAAAAAGGATGGCCTAATATAATTTACATATAAGATGACTGGCTAAGCAGGATGGCATTGCAAAATTCACATATATGATGCCTGGCTAAACAAGATGGCGTTGCATAATTCACATAAACAATGAATAAACTAAACAGATGGCATTCACACAAAGGATGTCTAAACAAAGCAGATGACATATTTGATGTATAAAGTAAGCAATGCAAAACACCATATGCATGATATAACCAACATCAGCATGCCAAGTTAGAGCGAAGACCTCAGGGGGTAAATAGGAGTTGTCTTCTCCTTCTGAACCCCCCTCAGAACAGATATCTTCCTCTCGATTACAATCCGAAATGCGTGGAGGGGGGGGGCTGCCTTTGCGCCTACCATGGAGCGACGTTTGCATGAAATTTTATTGCCACGCAAGGCTCGTCTCTTTTGCTCTACATGTTCAGTTCCATTGTTTACAATAACTGTCATGCATAGGAATAAAACATAGTGAGATTATGTAAGGAGTGCATGCAGAAATCCAGAGTGATGGTAGCAACCTGTGGATAGACCCAAAACCAATAATAGCAGGCAAATAATGGCTTCAGTTAAAAAATACAGATAATGGCTTCTTTACTATTTGTTTCCCACCCAACATGAAAGTCATAGTAGACACCGGAGATTAACCAGATAGTAGATAGATACTATTGATAGCGGCCCCGATATGTACCCCACAACCATTTAAAAACTCAAGTTTGACCATTAATTTGGAGCTGACTCAGAGTCTAACCGGTGAACAGGACGATAAAGTAGCATGTAATATTAAGCGATGCATAACGTAAGCAGACACGAAAGAGTGCGACCTCTCTTGCGGACCCGTGTAGTCCTTGAGGTCATTTGCTCGGTTGATGATGGTAATGCAGTTTTCATGGCTGCCAGCGGCAGGGAAGAAGATCTGAGGCGGCGAAAGACAGTCTGGAGGCTGGATCCCTGCTGTGCTGGACCCTTCTGTCGTTGGAGCAGCTGAGCTGGGGTGGACGACGGCGCAGCAGGAGCGGGACAAACCACGCAAGGTTTTCTTTGACAACTATCTGTAAGAGAAGTAATTCTGTAAGGGCTCGTTTGAATTGGAGGATTCCAAAAATGCAGGGATAGGAAATAGACAGGAATAGGATAGGAATGCACGTGCAAAACAGGGAATTTAAAAACACAGGATTTCTGCCAATCTGGGTGTTTGATTCACAACAATTGGAAGATCACAGGATGCAAAGAAGCATGGTGAGATTAAGTCAAACCACAAGAAAATGTACGGTTATAATGCCATTATGCTACTATCTCTTAGTCTTGTGCTTCATGAATAGGAATTTGAAAAGGAGGACAAGTGAAAATTAAAATTCCTACGTTTTTTCTTTCAAGGAGACACTAAAGGAACAAATCCGTGTGCTCAGTGGACAATATATATAACATGTAGATTAAAAAAGAGATGCAACAAGTGTACAACCTCTTTGGCGAAGCCATGTCGATCTCAGCGTGATTGGGTTGGCCGGTGAGGATGCTCCGGCTGACTTTGCTGTCGGAGGAGGGGAAGAAGATCTTAGGCGTCTGGAGATGGAGCCCGAGGTACTGCTCCGCTGTGATGGAGGGTTTCGTCATTGGAGTAGCTCCGGTGAGTTGTACGACGCCGAGGCTGAAGCAGGACAAGAGAGACAACAAACAACGTTAACCTGAGTGGAATTCTAATAGCATCTCCAATACATGACGTAAAATACATAACCACAAAGTGCTAGATGTAAAATACATCAGCCGCTCATCTCTGAACTTAACTGTCGAAACTGAACTTAACTGTCGAAACTGAATTTTGCTGTCGAAACTGAACGCACTAGCAAGGTGAGGCTACACGTCGGTCGTCTGACTTTTTCATCTCTGGTCAGTCAATTTTGCAGCCGTTGGATACGAAATCAAGGGCCTGCGGTTCATCTTCAACCTCCACCCCCCTGAGCCGCCAGCCACCACTGGCCAAACAGCAGCCCCCCGCCGCCCGCGGCCGGCGGTGCACCGCCCCGCCCGCCCCGAAAACACTCCCCACCGCCGGTCCGCCGCCGCCCCGGCCATCCCTCTAGGCCCCCCCGTGCCGAGCTTTTTCTCCGGCAATCCCCACGCCACCGCCCCACCAATGCCGCGCCACCGCCGGCGACCACCGCCCCCATCCTGAACCCTAAGATAGATAGTGGGGTACCTCTCCGGCGAGCCCCCCTCCCTGCTGCGACTGGTTCTTCATTCACCCCGGTGAGCCCCCCCCACCCCTGAAAATCGACTGACCCAAAAGTCGATTCAGTCGACTGAAGTGTAGCTAAATCGGAGCAGCATCGCAAGCAAGAGCAAGAGCGAGAGCAGCAGCGCGACCAAGAGCAATAGCAAGAGCAGACCAGGCAGGGGACCGAGAGCAAGAGCAGAGCAGCAGCGCGAGCGAGAGCTAAAGCAGCAGCAGCTCCTACTGATACGTCACCGCCGAGGGAGCGACGCCGTGGAGGAAGTGGCCGGCGACGCCGCCATGGATGGAGCCGCGCCGTGTCGGCTCGGGACCGAGCCCCGGCAGCACCGTGAGATCGAATCAAGAAGAAAATGCGGCGATTAGTGTACAACCTCTTTGGTGGCGCCGATTAGGCCGCAGCTTCATCCGAGGAAACGGTGATGATGATGCTCTTTCGGTGGTGCAGGTGAAGACGGCGGTGTGGGAATGGAGGTGGCACGAAAGACGAGGGGAACATCGGGGCAGCTCCTTGGAGGTGGAGGACGGGGTGGCTGAACCGGCGGGACGATGAGATCGACGACGGATCCTCATCCGGTACGGTGGATGAGGGACGTCGAGGTGTTGCTGTGGACGACGTCGTCGGGGAAGAGGCTCTGCATGGGTGGCGGACGGAGCAGGGTGTGGGGTTTCATCACGGGTTTTCGCGGCCTCGGTGTACGAATGGGTGGGCGGATGGGATGGCAGTGGGGAAACATGGCTTAGAGATGCGCTTGTCCGAAATGTGGGGTAAGTTATGAAAGTACCCCCACCGATTTGAGGCGGTTCTTTCGGTTCAGGGGTACCACGGGCATTTCGCATGTCGGGATTTCACAGGAGGTGGGAGTTTTCGCGTGCGTTGTAATTTCGGAATAGCAAGGCACGGGTTGAGATGGAGGGAGTTGTCGGAGCACAACGAGACAAAGATATATCTTAAATATTTCGGGCTAACAAGGCGCGGGTTGAAATTTCCGGACAAGCCTAACGTGTACTGTACCAAATCAATGCGCACTACAAATGCCATTCAAAACTTTGAATTCATGTTATGTTCAATTAAAATATTTCGCTACGTGTATAATGCATGCAACCTACTACTCAAATGAACGTTTTAGTGCATTCCAAACATATATACTACCGCTTCAATATGAACTAAATTTGAATTTGTTTCTCTATTTGAATAAGATCTACAGTAATGATTGTTGTGAAGTCAAAGCATTTGAATTCGTTTCTCTGTTTTAATAAGATCTACAATCATCATTATTGTCAAGTTAAACCATCGTTTGTGTATTATCTTCACAGCACACCACATGATTAGTCTCGAGTTACATATGAATTATGTGTACTATACGAACTCGAACTAGATTTTTTGAATCCACTTTATTTT